>NC_090305.1:9595000-9896562 GCF_039906515.1 Pseudorca crassidens | reverse complement strand
ATGACGGAAAAAAGCACACCTCGGTGCACTTTATTATTTGCTGTGAAATGTTATCGCTAATTCCCAGCGCACAGTGAAAAGGGAAGTTGCTCATTTGCACACAGTCAGTTCTGTTCTTCCGTGACCCCTGGTCTTCCTGCTCCGGTGGGGCTAGCTCTCCCGTCAGGTCTTCGTGGGACTGCAGTGAGCAACCACCTGGCGACCAGGGGAGCCGCAGCGGCCTCAACTCCATCCCTGCAGGTGGCCACACCTCCCAGCTCCCTGCCCCCATCTGGGGTGTGGCGGTGTGTAATATACAGGGGCGACAGCGTGTTCTTCCACGCAGAGAGATGGTCTCCTTTCCCTCTTTTCCCTCCTCATAAGTGATATATCCACTCATGTGAATTAAACACACCCATACTGTACAAAGCACGTGACAGGACTGTGATAGAACTGAGGTTTCACTGGAAGATCCAGTGTTGAAAAATACGGAACAACCGCCATTGTCATCCCTAACATCCTTTATATACAACATCATGCTTATTTGTAGAGCTCTTTTGCAATAACCACTAACAGCATTATTTATTAATATCCTCTGATGACCAACAGGCAATATATTACAAAGGTTTTTTGTGTTCCTATAAATTCCAAACAAAGGACAGAAGGTCTTAGCAGGGGTTTTCAGAGTCCACGCTCGCTGGCCGTGAACCCTCAGGCAAGTCTATAACCTCGCTGGGCTGCAGCTGCTTCTACTCTACTTTGGAAAAATAACAGAAGCCAGGTCAGGTGACCTCCTGAGATCCTTGCTAAGCCTGAGAAATACCATCACGATTTTACTGATGGCCAAACAGTCCACTGCTTTCAGGATATTTTTCTCCATAACACCTAATAACCACTGTTTATAAGTAGAGTATGTGGCATCCATATACATGAATATACGCCCAATATAATACCGCCTATTTAAACAACTGGCAACAACGTTTCACGAACCAACAAATGAATAAACAAGAGGGATCAGAGTTCTAGTGCTCTGGATTTTGCCAACACAGGTGTACAGACCAAGTCGTGTGTACATGCAGATAGCCTCAGCCTGGCATTTGTTGTTTTTCAATAAACATACTGAGCATTGACTATGTCCCAATAGGACACAGTGCTACTGTAGGCAGTCGGATGCCACAACGTCTGTGAACAAACCAGACAGAGATCCTGCCCTGCCTGGTGGAGCTCACCTTTCAGTAAGGAGAGACCGATGAGAAAAAGGCTAATACAACACATATGTAATGTATAGATTGCAGGTGATAAGAGACAGAAGGAAAAAAAGAGAGAAAGAAAGAACACAGTAGAGCAGGGTCAGGGGATTACAGACCTATGGAAGGAGGTGACACTTTAAAACCTGGAGGTCCCAGGGAAGCTCCATTGAGAAGGTGGAATCTGAGCAAAGACTTGAAAAAGGAGTGAACCACGTGGATGGATATCTGGGGGAAGAGGGTTCTAGGAGGAGAGTGGAGCCAATGCCAACATCAGGGGCTGGAAAGCAGGGTTAGCAAGATGCCACAGAGAGGACGTTATGAGGAAGTACCGCCAGGGAGTTGAAGCAAACTTAGGGGTTGGAGGGCAGATCGTGGAGGGCTTCGTAGGCTGTCGGAGGAGCTTGAAACTTCTCTGAGTGAAGTGGGGAGCCACTGTAGGCTCTGAACAGGGGGTGTTGTGCTCTGATTTACAGAGAACTGAGAGAGAGGCAAGTGTAATACAGAGGCTTTAATTTAAAAGAAACATACTGAGTCAATTTAAGGAACTTAAGGGCTCACGAATTAGGTTACAGGTTGTTTAGAAGTAGTAGTAGGACCAATGCTCCTGTTTCAGCCACCCAATCACTGCATTTAGGTCTCTGTGCAAATATCACCTCCTCCAGAGGTCCTCCATGATTGCATTTATATAAAATCATGGCTCCCCCTCTGAATTTATCTCCTTACCCTGCTGCTTTGTTTATCTTCGTAGTGCTCATCACTCCTTGGCAATATATCATAGGCTTATTTAATTATTTCCTATCTCCTTTAGTAGAATGTAAACTCTGAGAAGGTGAGACTCTTGCTTTTTTGGTTATCACTATAGCTCAACACTAGAGCACCTGGCTCAGAGGGGGGATTCAGTACCAATTTGTTGAATGAATGAACAAATGTTCCAGGAGTCTAGGAGAACCCTTAAGTTCTAATTTAAAAAAACAGACTATGGAACCGGGGATTAAATAGTTAAAAATAAGCTGTCTACAAAATTATAGACCATTTTCCATCAGTAGTTGGTTTCACATTTTTACTCTTTAGAGTGATGACGGTTCACTGTAATGTTTCATTGTGTTTTTCACGAAATTGCTATATCCATATTGTGGAAAATATGGAAAATGGGAGAAAAAGAATTTAAAATTTTATGTTCCTCTACATCGTGATTAACAATTTAAAGTCTTCTTTGTAGTTTTTAAAGTTTGCTGCATTTTTACACGGCCTTGATATATCCAGACATCAAACGATTTTCTCTGATCTTTAAAGTTTTATCTAAACTTTCTTCTGAACTTTATTTTTTTCTATAAATTTATTTACTTATTTATTTATTTTTATTTTTGGCTGCATTGGGTCTTCGTTGCTGTGCCCGGGCTTTCTCTAGTTGCGGTGAACGGGGGCTACTCTTCGTTGCGGTGCAAGGGCTTCTCATTGCGGTGGCTTCTCTTGTTGCGGAGCACAGGCTCTAGATGCGCGGGCTTCAGTAGTTGCGGTGCGCGGGCTTCAGTAGTTGCGGCGCATGGGTTCAGTAGTTGTGGCTCGCGGGCTGTAGATCTCAGGCTCAGTAGTTGTGGTGCATGGGCTTAGTTGCTCCACGGCATGCGGGATCTTCCCCGACCAGGGCTCGAACCCGTGGTCCCCTGCATTGGCAGGCGGTTTCTTAACCACCGTGCCACCAGGGAAGTCCTCTTCTGAACTTTAAATGCATGTGGTTGTATATGGAAACCAATAAGAAAATATAAGCCATCCAGTAATGTAAGCTCTTTACATCTACATTCCATTAAATGAAGGATTCCTGAACTAGTTTCTAGAGATACTGAGAACATTTCCCCTCTTCAATCCAAGCTCTCATTTTGCCTGATTTAAATTTATTGACTAGTGTGGGATTTTAACCTGCTAAGAAAAGCATAAAGAATTTCGAGGAGAACTCTCAGAATAATAAAACCTCATTCGTTCTAAGTCCGCCGTGCCCAGTTACAAATCTCATATCCCTACAGTTTATCTTAATGCTTCCTACAAACGAGTACGGCATTATTAAGCAAAATCAATAACATAAAGAGTTGGAAGAGAAAAGCTCATCTACTAAAGATAAACTGCTTCCCACCACCTTAGCAATATCATATACAAAACAGTGTAACTGCAGCATGAACAGGGGCCGGCCCTCGTGGATGGGCTGACACAGTAACTGCACATTAGGGACCATACATCTCTGGTGGAAACCGTTTTGCTGCCAGGTGACCAGACTCATGGGTGCAAAATGAGGAATGACCAAGCCGGGCAATGTGGAAGGACTGCCGAAAATCTAAGAAATTTATCTTTGCAGCAAACAACTTGGAAAATGATGAAAGGTTCTTTGCCTCTTGCTGTTCACTCAGGATGTGGCAATAAAAGTTCATTTGTTTTACTCACTAGAATCCCAGACACAGCAAGTTGAATGATGCTGTAGAAAAGGGAAGGATGAATGACAGGAAAACGACATGTTTAGAGACTGAAGAGGAGACAGGGTGGAGGGGTGAGAAGGTAATTAAATCATATACCAAGGGGCTAGGTTCTCGGCCACCCACGTTGGTAAGGCCATTGTGAGGGGGGGTTGAAGATCCTTGCACTTAAGAGCTGACAATGATGTCCCTTCCTAACTCGTGGGCCTGAACTAGGCTAAGGAACATAAAGGGTTTTAAAAAATATAAAGGATGATGATGATACTACTACTAATAACGGGGTGTCAACAATTTCTTGAGAACTTATGGGATGATAGCCAATATTTTACTCTACATGTTGTTATGGACGGAACTGTGTTACCCCCTCCCCCCCGCCCAAATTTATATGTGAAATCCAAACCCCCAGTGTGACTGTATTTGGACACGGGCCTTTACGGAAGTAATGAGGTTAAATGAGGTTCTAAGGGTGGGCCCTGATCCAACAGGACTGCGTTTCTTTTTTTTTTTTCGCGGTACGCGGGCCTCTCACTGTTGTGGCCTCTCCCGTTGCGGAGCGCAGGCTCCAGACGCGCAGGCTTAGCGGCCGTGGCTCACAGGCCCAGCCGCTCCGCGGCCTGTGGGATCTTCCCGGACCGGGGCACGAACCCGTGTCCGCTGCAACGGCAGGCGGACCCTCAACCACTGCGCCACCAGGGAAGCCCCAGGATTGTGTTTCTTGTGAAAAGAGGAAGAGACACCAGGAGTGTGCACACACAGAGGGAAGGCCATGTGAGGACACAGCAAGATGGCAGCCGTCTGCAAGTCGAGGAGGAGGCCTCACCAGGAACCGATCCTGCTAGCACCTGAATCTTGGACTTCTAGCCTCCAAAACTGTGAGGAAATACATTTCTGTTGTTTAAGTCACTCAGTCTGTGGTATTTTGTCATGGTAGCCCTGGCAAACTAATACAGATATGTTATCTCATGTAATCCTCATTACAATATTATCCACACTTTCAAATACGGGAATAGAAGCACAGAGAAGTTATGCAACTTCACTAAAGTTGCACAGCTACTCAGTAGTGGAACTGGAATTGAATCCAAGCAATGATTACAGGACTCACGTTCTGAACAGCTGATGTAACATAATACAAGGTAATGTGATTAATATCCACAGTGATACAAAATGGATGCTTTTATCAGAAAAACCCACAGCAAATACAAACTTCTATATCTACGATGTGCAATTTTAGTTTCCCTCTACTCCCATTCCCATCATACAAACAATAAGCATTTTTTGAGCCAATCTATCTCAGCCACTTTCTGAGGGGGTCTGGCATCAAGCCTTATGAAGTCCATGTTCTCCTGGAGTTAACGTGCTAGTGAGGAAAGCCGGCCAACAACAGAACAGAAAAAAGCAGACAGCGATAATGCAAAGACAAAAATAAAACCGGAAGTTGTGGTGACAGGCGGCGGCCAGCCTGGTCCTTTCCTCCACAGCCAGTTACTGAGACCACAAACAGGACACAGCTCCGAATCCTTGGGCAACTCCTAATGGGGGCTGGCAGGCCCCAGACTCAATGTCCCCTGTTTCTTCCTCTATAAAATGGGCTTTTGCTCTAACAGTCTATGGCTTCTTTGATTAAGTCAGGAAGTTACTCCGGCAATATTTACCCTAACTCAGTTATTAGGTATGATGGAAATAATAAATACTATACTTAAATGTATCCTCTCCTTTAAAGGATTCCTGAAATTTTCCTGTAAGAGACATAAAGTTTGCAGGAAGAAAGGAGGGAGGGGGAGGGATCATTTAACTGGATCTGAACAGGCTTTCGCTAGGACAGTAATCTTTATTTAAGCCCTGGGATGCTGACCGTGTAATACCATACCTGTGGTCAGACACTTCCCATCTTCACCGGGGAGGGAATATAGAGAAAGGATTTTGAGATGAAACATGGAAACTTAAGGTCAGTATAAGGGAGGGTTTGGGGGGCCTGTACAGAAATAAGACATTGGAGAAAAGTGACGAAATGATGCATTCTTTTTCTCTGGAGAGCTTAATCAACCAAAGAAACTGTATCTTGGTATGTCTCGCCCAGAAGTAGAAGGACGATGTGACTCGCCGGAGGGATGCCTTGGGGCCAGGAGGCTCTGCTAATGAACAAAGGCGGTTTGAAACAGCACAGCGTCACACCCTACCTGCTGCATCCCCTGCCACTAGGGCGAGAGCAGCGCCACCTCCTACTTGCAGCGTTTCAGGGTGGCAACGTGTGCTAAGACAAAATACTTCCAAAGTGCCGTCAGGAGGCTCCATGGCAGGAGTGCATGGGGTGAACTGTACCACCAGAGGAATAAGGACCAACTCACTGAAGACAGTGGAATCAGACAGAAGCGCCCAAGTTAGAAACACAGCCTGCCTTTCTGTATCAGAACACAAACTAGGCATGTAGAAGACCTACAAAAACATGGAAAACTGACTGCACGGTCAGAATTACAGGATCACGTTGATGATCAGGGTGGACCTTTAAAGCGGAACATGTGATTTAATAATCTGGCCCAACAAATAATACTGGCCTCAAATAATAAGATCTAGAACAGACAATTATTACTGATGACTGTAACAAGACTGGAATAACAGTTCATCACGTCTCTTAAAGCCTTAAATGAAGGATGGTGAGAGGAAGGGGAGGGGAGTGAAGAATAGTTAATGGGTAAACCACTGCATACCTTCGTATTTAAAGGCAGTAGTTCAATCAGCAAAAGACACGGGATAAGTTCACCAGCAGACACTTTTGGACACATTCACAGTGCATTTGTAATCACTGGAAATATTATCATTTGAAACATGTGTACATTTATATAAAATTATATATAATTTTCTCCACTTTGATTTCTCCTATTGTTGGGAGATGGACGGCCCCAAAAAACCTGTTAGAGAAATTCTAGGTGCTTGTGGATTTTTAACATTTGTCCTGGGAACCCCTAGTGCCTGAAAGAGCCTGAGCAATTAAATTCACCCCAGCTGTGTGTGTTCAGACACCAACAGGCTCACCACCAGTACCGACAGCATTCCTTGGGCCACATCGTTTGTCTCAGCATCCTATGGTTTGATTCCAGTGCTGAGAAAAAGGGAGCTTTCGTTCCCTCTATAATAGCAATCACTTCAGCGCTGTCTGCTACATCCTCTGATCTCTCCAGAAGTGTCTGGAGTTTTAAAGGTTCAAACTCTGATAAAGTGATACAGAAAACGGAATCCAACTCCAAGAACTATGCACACAGATTCCATGCACGGCTTTTTTCTGGCTCATGGAGACTGGAGTGGTCCCCTTACCTTTATCATAGATTTCCTTCAAGACCCCTCGTTTTATTAGCTCCTCTCTGCTTTGCCTCATCGATATTTTCCTTTCCAGGGCTGCGAGCAAAACACAGAGAAGCAGGGGTGAGTAGGTAACAAAGACGTTTCTAAAAAGCATCGTATTTTAAGATGTATTGAAATGTCATATATGGGAAAGCTTCCGTAAGTTATACTTTACTAATGTAAGCTAATGATACCAGTTAATACGTTTTGATACTATGATCAGCATTTTAATCCAATTATTTAATCATCAAGACAATCAAATTACCTATGAGGTAGGCACTTTTAATCTCATTTTATTTAACCGTGATATATGGTTGAGGAAACTGTACCATAGAGCAGCTCAACAACCTATCAGAGTCATACTGAGAAGAGCATCCAGGATTCAAAGCCAGAAAACACTACCTCTGCGCTCAGCTTAACCTCTGCATCACACATCTTCCTGAGTGTGGCCTTTCCTCACAGGTGGGATTTCTTTTTTAATTACCTAGTGCATACAGATCATGTCTCATCGAGGATTTTGTTGCTTCCCAACTATTTTAAAAGTCATTTGAAAATATCTCCTAAAAAGCTCCCTGGATTGGCACCCAGGTTCCCGAGGAGAGCCTAGGGGGCGGTGGGAGACCTCCATGCGACACCCACCCACTGCTCTCCTCTCTTGGCTCCAAACAAGGAACGGACTGTTCAGTTCCCAAACACACTTCCACTTGACCAGCCATTCACCTGAGCCAACCGTTCGGGCAGGTGGGAGCTGCAGGGGGGAAGAGGGAGCGCTTCCTCTCCGATCAGTGGGTATGATGGAGGGCAAGGCAAGTGGAAACAGAGCCCCAGAGTGGGGAAGTGAGGGCAGCACGAAAGGGCAGGCCTGTGGCCCCAGGTAGGGAAGGGGAAACCAGCGGAACCTGCAGAGGAAAGAAAGCTATTCCAGCAGCTGACATTTCAGTAAACACGGAATGGAGGAGGGGAGAGGTGACAGCAATCACTTTTGTCAACTTGAGATTCTTTATATCCTTTGGATACACAATTATTCGGGGGGGAAACACCAGTTATAAAATAAGGAAACAATTTTACGCACACAAATTTAGATGCAGATTACACATACACACACACCCCTCAACAGAATTTCATGCAAAGAATAGGAGTAAGAACTAGAAAGAAAGCAAGGAAACAAGAATTGTGATTGCAACTATGTTACCCACTAGCTGTGTGCCCTTAATCAAGTCACTGTGCCAGTCTGGGAAGACACTGGTGCCCCCACCCCAGCCACCACGATTTACCCACAGACGTGAGGGCAGGAAGGTTGTACGGAAGGGCAAGGGTTAAAGGTGAGCGGGAGAATCAATGGAGCGGTGTTCGTTTTGGGAGGTGAAGGAGTTTTATGTCCCAACCCAAATAGCAAGATATGGTGGGAAGAGGGCAGACGGGGTTCTCGTGCAGAAGAGGGATGCCCGGGGAAGGGGAAGAGAGGTGCGTGCAGCTCGGTTAGAAAGTTCTGCCTGATTTTAAAAAAGATTTGCTCAGCAGCACGGTGGGAAAGATGGAACAGGCAAGATGAAGCGGGGGTTTTTAAGTAAAAAGTTTGTTAGCGATCTTTTGGGTGAATAAACAGGTGCTTTGCCATCCTGTACTGAACCATGTAAATGAACAGATTTCTCTTCAACAAAATGAGGATTCCCAGGGGCTTTTCAAAATCGTGGAGTAAAGAGGATGAACCTGACCCACGGCACTCAGGGAAGGATCTGCAGCGAGGCGGACAGAGCCTAGACGCAGAGGTCCGAGATCTCAAGTATCAGCAGAATACGGTCACTGTCAGGCCAACCACTTAGGTATCCGGACCTCAGCTGTCTCTCCGCACTCATTCAACAACTGAGGACCAGCTGCCTGGAGTGCAAAGCTACTCTGTCAGGGACTGGAGATGATGGTGACCAAAGGGACAGCCCCTCCCTCACAGGGATTATAGACTAATGTGTGATTCAGTCATCAAATGATGATATCGCCTAATGTGTGACTGCAAATTGAGATGGGCCTCATAAAAGAAGACATGGTTCCTTGGGGCTTCCCTGGTGGCACAGTGGTTAAGAATCCGCCTGCCAATGCAGGGGACATGGGTTCAAGCCCTGGTCGGGGAAGATCCCACATGCCGTGGAGCAACTAAGCCCGTGCACCACAACTACTGAGCCTGTGCTCTAGAGCCCGCGAGCCACAACTACTGAGCCCGTGCGCCACAACTACTGAAGCCTGCACGCCTAGAGCGCGTGCTCCGCAACAAGAGAAGCCACCGCAATAAGAAGTCCACGCACCGCAAGGAAGAGTAGCCTCCACTCACCGCAACTAGAGAAAGCCCGCATGCAGCAACAAAGACCTAATGCAGCCAAAAATAAAATAATTTTTTTTTAAAAAAGAAGAAGACATGGTTCCATCAGAGCATATGATAAATAACCTCCTCCACTGGGGAGTTAGAAAAGGCTTTTCTGAGGAAGAAACCCCAGAGCTGAGTTTGAAAGATAAATATACCTTATCTTAGCCCAGGGCAGTTGGGTAGGAGCTGACAGAAACACTCCAGATAGAGCAAGCTTGGCAACGGCTCCTGACGGAGGAATCAGGGTGCCGTGGACAAGCAGAAAGCAATCTGGTATGACTGTACCACCAGCACCAGGTGTAGAATGATGCTTTAAGATGTGGCCAAAGGGGCAGGGGGCCTGGGCCATGCAAAGGCCTTATTAACCATGTTATTCGAAGGGAAATGGGAAGAAGTGATCAGATTTAAGTATCTGAAAGACCAACGCCCATTTTAGTGTGGAGGATGGGTTGGAGGGAGGCCAGTTACCAGGTGATTACAGAAGTCTGGGCAGAAGACGATGGCAGCTACCCTAAGATGCTGAAGACAGAGACAAGGGACACACTCAAGACACGTGAAGGTGGCAATGTTGCCACGACCCGAAGGTAAGGATTGGCCATGGGGTGTGCGGGGGAGAGAGGGGTCAACGAGGACTCCTTGGTTCTTGACTTGAGTAATTAAATGGACAGTGGTGTCAATGACTACGGTAGGGGACACAGAAGGAGAATCAGGCATGGAGGGAGGATGGTGAGCTCAATGTCATCAACACCCAGGAGGAGCTATCAGGTATGTGCTCGGGAAATGTAGTGGGATACATCATGAAACAGGGATGATGAGACTGTCCTGTACGTGGCAGTGTTTCTCAAACTTTTCCATGTGATTACTCCTAATGGTAAAGGAGTAAGGCCAGGGGCTCCAAGGGTATGACTGAAGTTCCCTGTCCCAAGCATGCCATTTCTTTAATGTATTGAGTTTTTCCTTAAGAACGAAGGTGGAGCTCACAAAATATATCTGCTCTTATTTAAATAAGAAAGTACCCCCCCTCCACCCTCTCCCACATGCACACCAATTTCCACCTTTAACTGACATTCCGGGAAGAGGTGGCTTATTTATACCTTGGCTTTGTCCATTTCCTGTGCAGAACCCTGTGCCCAGAGAGGATACACAGATCATTGTGAGAAGGGTGGATGTCATGTCACTTCATTTAATCTTCACCACAGTCCTGCGAAGTGCTATTATTCCCATTATACAGATGTGGCACCTGAGGCCCAGCAAAATTAACTTGCTCAGGATCACAGAGCAGTAAGTAGAAGAGCAGAAAGAGACTTTAAAGCCTGTGGGGTTTTTTTTTGCCTCCACAATACCACTTTATTATGGAGATTGTTATTATGTATATAGGCTCTAAATATAATCTAATGTATACCGCTTTAAAAATGGAAGGCAAGAATAAACAACAAGGTCCTATTGCACGGGATACTATATTCAATATCCTGTGATAAACCATAATGGAGAAGAATATGAAAAAGAATATATATACGTATAACTGAATCACTTTGCTGTACAGCAGAAATTAACACACTGTAAACCAACTATACTTCAAGGGAATAAGTTTTTAAAAATAGAAGGCAATTTTATTACTAGTTTATTTGGGGCTGAGCATCACAGTAAAATAACATAATTACACTTTGGTTCAGGAGCTTCTTCTAAGGCACTCTTCACTATCTCTCTTAACAAGGTATACGTGATGCCTCTCTGCTAATCTTATTTTCAGCAGTTCCTCCAAAGTTCCAGCTAAGTTTAACTGGGGTCAAAGACAAGCTCACCCACTGCCCGAGGGAGTGAAATCAGATGGGCTCTTGGGGCAGGAGGACAACTCAAATCACCTGACCTGGGCTACTACTAAGCCATAAACCCCCCGGGGGAAGAGGATTCCATGTGGGGAGAAAGAAAATATAACGGTTTCCCTTTCACCGACCAAGGCTAGGTCCGATCCTCCCTCTCCGATAATTCTGGCTTTGGGTAAAACAAAGACAAAAAAAGAAGAGAAGAGAAGAGATTATGAAAAGTTAAGGAAGTCAGAAGATGAGGAACAATGCATCGGGGAAGAGAAGGTATAACGTGTACTGCATCTGTCCAAAGGATAGGAGGAAGAAATCAGGTAAGAGCATACCGAGGTGTGACAGGGAGCTGATTAACTGGGGGATGTTGGTCTCTGGGAGATGGGAAATGGAAGTTAACAGAACAACATCATTTATCTCTCAAAAGGAAAATAAAACTGAAAAGCTACTTCGTTAAACTGGTGGCAAAAAGCACACAAGTAGGTAACATTTTTATATAAAAAAATAAAGTAAGGACTTAGTTTAAAATAAGATCTACTATATAAGGATCACTCCAATATTATTCAGTTATTAAAGCACAGGGCAAATAAAATCTGAGTGACCACACATGGGCATGTGCTGGTGTAAACGTTTTGGTTATGAAACTGGAACGTAGTGATTGTTGCACGACTCTTCAGTTTTACTAAAATCACTGAGCTGTACTCGTCCAAAGCATTAATTTTATGTTGTGTAAATTATACCTCAATCAAGCTGTTATGAAAAAAAAAAATAGTGACCACCAGGGCAAAAACATGAGTTAAAAACAAAAATAGTAAATCTAAGCAGACGATTAAATTAAACTTTAGGCCACCGTCAGCAAGAGGACAACAGTAAAATACAAGGATTAGATACGTAGCATACAAAAGTAACTTTCTAAAAACAATCATTTTAACCTCTAACAGGATAGAAACAAAACAGAAAAAGCAGGAAGCTGGTTTCCCCCCAAAATGAAAATACAGCTCAGAGCACAACAACGCAACTCCTTGGATCTTTAGAAAAGAACCAAATCTCCAGGCGGTAGAAGGTGCAGAACACTGTAATAGGCTCTTTTTTTTTTTTTGCGGTACGCGGGCCTCTCACAGTTGTGGCCTCTCCCATTGCGGAGCACAGGCTCTGGACGCGCAGGCTCAGCGGCCACGGCTCACGGGCCCAGCCGCTCCGCAGCATGTGGGATCTTCCTGGACCGGGGCACGAACCCGTGTCCCCCCTGCATCGACAGGCGGACTCTCAACCACTGCGCCACCAGCGAAGCCCTGTAATAGGCTTTTGGGATGGGCCTGTGGTGACTGAAACATCAAAACCAAATTGCATAAACCAGCAAATGTGCAAGGCTACTGCAGGGACACCCGGTCTAAAATTCTACGCCAGCATGTGAGACAGCCCGAAGAGGAAAAGGCTAAAAATGACTGGCTGGCTTTTAGAGGCAAACAAAGACAAAGAATTAGTTGAGTAGGTCCAAACGCATCTTAAAAAGCTTCACATACCCCTCTTTCTCTCCTGAAATGAGTGCGAGAAGTACTTCTCAATTACTGTACCAAAAATGGCCCCAAATGGCCCCCCAAAATGATATTAAAAGGTTGGCATGTCCAAGGAAGGCTCTCGAAGCTTGTCATTAAACAAAATATTCATATAAAAACCATGCAGAAAACCTTGAAAGGCCTTTTTAATATCTTTATTGGAGTATAATTGCTTTACAATGGTGTGTTTCTGCTTTATAACAAAGTGAATCAGCCCTACATATACATATATCCCCGTATCTCCTCCCTCTTGTGTCTCCCTCCCACCCCTCTAGGTGGTCACAAAGCACCGAGCTAATCTCCCTGTGCTATGCGGCTGCTGGCACAGGTATTCTTGCATTTTATCACCATCTATTGACCGTGCCTTTTTATTTTTCGTACTTCTGATACGTTGACATCTAGGAGCCATGCTGATCCTAGAGACAGACAGCCCCTCCCAGGGCTAACAGATTCCTACGATAGTAAGTGACTTGCCTGTGAGCCTGCCTTTCATATGCAAAGCGACCACTCCAGAGCCCCTATCCTCAATCATCTCCTTTACGGAGTCCTTGCACTACAGGCCAAGGTTCTCCTGCCCTCATCACCCCAGGGCCAGGTACCAGACAACTAGAGACAGTCCTCATGCCCCAGAGCCACTAAAATGATTCACCCTAGCCAGGCACACCTGCTAACCCTGTCCCGCACATTCCTTCCTGTGGAAACGGCAATAAAGGCTCTTGCCCACGTTCTCCTCCCTTTCTGCTTCCTGAACAACCCTGGGGCTTCTCCACGTGGCTCTCCATGGCCTGGCATGACCCGTTCTCTTCGGGATCTGTGAATGTAACAGACTCTCTTTTCAATGGCAATTGTCTCTTGACCTGTGGGCTTCACCATACCTGAATAATAATAAAGCCTACATTTTAACACACACCTATTCTTGCACTGGTTTGTAAACAAAGGGAAAAACTAATGAGGGTTTTGGTTTTCACAGCTTTATGTTCCATTCTATTGCTCTGAAGTCTGTTTACATTTGAGCGAGTGCTTTAGTCACAGAAAGTCTGGTGAAGGACCGATTCTCAGCAGTAACTTCCACCAAAGCACAGAGACTAACTCTGGTAATGGAGTGACAGCAGTTCTAATCACTACCGTAAACCTCTTTTGAGCCACCACTGCAGTAGATGCCATATTTACTAAAAGCCCGTTCCCCATCACCTCCCCCTAATTATTTTTTCTTCAGTCTCCCTATCCACATGGTACGTGCTAAGCCACGGAATCCTATGCTCTTTAACATCAGTGAATTTAAAACAGGCATCTTGGATGGGCTTGTTCTGCTTAGTGAATGCCTGCGATGGATGACTTTGTTAAAAATAACTAGGACATTCTCTTTTTATTTTTTTCATGTGCTCACATACACGTGTTCTTTAATTTTTTTATTTATAAAAATACATGAAACCTTTTCACTGTAAATAATTCAAGAAACAGAAAACAAACTCCTTTTTCATTGTCCCTCCTTCCATAGACCCAACTCATCAAGTCTCACTACTGCCCTTCTTTGATATTTTCATTCTCTCTTTTCCTTCCTCCCTCTCTCTCTCTCCCTCTTTCCCACACACACCCAACACTATATAAATACAGTTTTTAAAACTATATAAATACAGTTTTTAAAACTCTTTTTTCTCCTCTCATTTATAAATATGTTTTAGAGATCTTCCCATCAGTACATACAGAAGCACCTCATTCTTTTTGAGTACCACATACCATGACATGGGATATAAGCGCCAGAACTGATTTCACCATCTGCAGCTGAAGAAAATTTAAGTTGCTTTGCATTTTTGGCCTACAAATATTGCTACTGTGACTATGCCTGTTCAGGCACCCATGTGAACAGGTAAACGAATTTTTCTAAAATATATCACTAGGCTTACTGGGCAGGGTATTTTCGCTGTGCTCCCCATACTGACGGAAGAAAGAAACTCTTGTATTTCATAAAATGAGGAAATGGGGAATAAAAGTAATATTGATGCTTTTTCAGTCATCTGGTTCTCAGAGTACCAGAGCAGGGAGTTGTTCATATTTTTCTCTAGGATAATCTATCTCTGTTGAATTCTCGGCTCAACTGCCTTCAAATTACATTCTGTATGGGATATAGAAGTTTGAAGGGGGGAAAACAATGGAGAAATGATGAAGTCTGCAGTAGCTTACTGCAGAGTCGTATGCTTTCAGTGGTTAGAATAGTCAACTTGCAAGTAAAGTCTGTAGCTTTTATCCCTTTAAAATTTGACAACTCCAGTGAAAGTGAATTTATGCTAGAGATCTACAAGTAGCAAATGGAGTGAGCCTGCAGAACCTGGAACCTACCTCCACTTCCCAGCTGACATCATCAATACGGAAAATTATTAATATGATGCCACTACATCCTAGAAGGACCCAACATAAAACAACCAACCCACATTTACACTATTTCCAGAGAAAATGCATCCATTTTCCTTAAGATGAAGAGACTCTCTTTCAAAATTAAATGTAAACGGGCTTCCCTGGTGGTGCAGTGGTTGAGAGTCCGCCTGCTGATGCAGGGGACACGGGTTCGTGCCCCGGTCCGGGAAGATCCCACATGCCGCGCAGCTGCTAGGCCCGTGAGCCGTGGCCGCTGGCCCTGCGCGTTCAGAGCCTGTGCTCTGCAATGAGAGAGGCCACAACAGTGAAAGGCCCGTGTACCGCAAAAAAAAAAAAAAAAATTAAATGTATACATACAATATATAAAAGAGGGGAAAGGAGAGCAAGGATTTGGAGGAAGGGATAAATCCAGAGGTCTTCCATTTCAAAAGATCAGATGACAAATACCAGTTGATCTTCTATTTCATAAGGAAATTAAGGAGAAAAGCAACAAGGTTGTCAATCTAAATGCTGTGTTGAAGAAAGAAGTAGAAAAGAATGCAATTTTAAACGTCTAGTTTCAGACAGAATGGTATGATGAACACATTCAAGAAGTCCTGTTAATCTAGAAGCAATCTGTATGAGCACCGACTTTTACCAACAGATGATGTTGAGGGGTCCTATGAACAGCTAAACATTTTGCTAAACGTAGACTCACTAGGCAAGAAGGTTTTTGATTACTCGATTATCCAAAGAAAGCTTATTGAATTACTAATTCAAAATGAAAAATCGCTTTTAACATATTTGGCAATTAAGGCCGAGTGAGCCTCAAAATCAGAAAGACTGAACAACGTCCAACTGCATAGCACAGAGAACTATATTCAATATCTTGGGATAAACCATAATGGAAAAGAATATATAAAGAATATATATATATAAACAGAATCACTTTGCTGTACAGCAGAAATTAACACATTGAAATCAACTACACTTTAATAAAAATTTTTTTAAAAACCAGAGAGATTGACCAGTTTAGAACTATTTTCTCCTCTAAAAATCTAAACCATGTGGAAATTTCATCTAAAAGATTGAATCTAAGGTGTAATTGTCCTCATCACATAATAAGCATAGATCCTGATTCACATTGTTACAGCGTGAACTCCAGCGATGGTCCAAGTGGATGGGGTGCATGAATAAGGTTCCTCATCTCTAACATGGTAACCTACCCAATGTACTCGTGCAACACTGAGTAGCCAGCTTACATAAACTCTTCCCGGCCCATGAGGTAGGAGATGAGATTGTTTATTTACTGTTGTTTGTGATTACATCCAAGTCATCTAGATCAGCACTTTCCACAGTCTGTTCTGCAGAATAGTAACCCCCAGAGATGCTCTGAGGAAAGGGTTGGAGGACAATAGTTTTGGGAAATGCCATGTACCACTGGAGAATCACAGTGTTCGTTAGCAGGAGAGGACCTAAAGAAACCAGTTTAACTCAGTTTAACCCAGTGTTTCTCCCAAATTCATTTGACAGTATGACCCTTTCATGGAGTACCATGGGTCTTTCATTCCGAGGAAAATCTTCTGCGAAACAATGATCTATATTACAGCTTGCAGGAAGCAAATGTGGTTGTTCTGTTGTAAAAAGGAACCAGGGAGGTCAGCTTTTCTAACTCAGCAGGGACACAGGGGGGCCAAGATCTTTCATGAGGAGTTTTCTGGTCAATGTTTGAATCAAACACAACAGAAAACCTAAAGTCCTGCAATATTAAATGAGCAAAGGCATGACTGAAAGATCCAGAAAGATCCTAATAGAGCAAAGTGACCAGCCATCCATCTACCAGTCCTCCTGCGGTCCTGGTAGAGACTTCAGCTGGTAGACATCTGCATTCCAGTGACCTCCCCGGATGGGCAGTCCCCCATCCATTCTCCAGATAAGTAAAGACTAGACTTAACCTTGATCAGCTCAATACTTCAGAGTATCTGTCCAAAACAACAATCTGGGTTTTGACATAATTGGTATTAGGTACTTCTTTCTGACAGTAATGCAGACAGTATAATTTCCTCTGGAGTCAGAGAGCATGAGAGTTGGACATGTCATTAGCACAGACAAGGCGATTTATTTCCCTCTTACTGTGGGAGAAATGCCTGCAGTCAGGTCCCACAGGAGCCTTATCCACTGATGAAGTGTATGAGAAAAAGGATCACAGACTCATTTCAAGCTGTAAGGTGTGCTGTTAAAAGCACCTTTTTCATGGATCTTGATTGGATCCTGGTTTGAACAAACTAGCTATCAAAGCATTTGGGGGTCAGTTGGGAAAATATGAATATGAACTGGGTATTAGACGATATTTTAGGGAATGACTATTAGTTTTGCTACCTATGATAATGGAATTGGGGTTACAGAGGACATTTTCTTGAGTTTTTAGAGATGAATGATTAGAGATGTCTGTCATTTACTTCAAAACACTTCAAAAAAAAAAAAAAAAAGCAATGAATATGGCCACATCTTAGTAACTGTTAGGTGATGGCTATATAACTCTACAATTCAACTGTGCAATGATATCATTATACAATTCTCTCATGTTTGAAAATTCTCAGAATAAAATGTAAACGCACAAAATGAATGAATCTTACAAGTAATGCTGAGTGAAAAGAGCAAGACAAAAGAACACACACACCGTGATTCCATTTATATAAAGTTCAAAACTGGCAAAACTAAATATATGGTTTAGAGATGCATCTCTCTAAACTTTAAAACTACAAAGAAAAGGATATGATGACAATAAAAAATCAGGACAGCGGCCACCTTTGGTGGGGAGGGAAATTGCAATCACAGAGGCACATTAAGGGGCTCCCAGATACCGTCAATTTTTTCTTTTTCTTTTTTTTTGATGTGGCAGCAGTTATATGCACTTTATAACCATCTGTTAAACTGTACATTGATGCTTAATGCACTTTCTCAATGTATGTTTTATTTTCCAAAGCAAAAGCATTCAAAGGACCTCGTTACTAATTCTGCTTCTCTTTTCACTGATGTATTAGCCTCTGAAGGGGAGTAAAAAACTCAGCCACCACAGAATGAAATTATACAGTTGGCCAGCAGACAACTCTTGCTGATGAAAGAAAGGGTGATCATAGGCAATAAAAGCCACAAGTTCTTTCCTGGTCATTTCTTCAAATAGTTCAGATATGAGCACAGAATGGTTGCTCTTAATGCCTGCAGGTATCTGGGCAGCAGAAGAGGGACCTGAAGTTTGAGGGGGAGAAAGCTGGCAGAAAGTTTTCGAGGTGAGTAATTTTGCCAAAGTAAGTATTCTGATTTTTGAAAATAGGTTGAACTGTTCTTGGAGTCCATCCTTGAAGTCGCATGTAAGAAGCAACTTCGGGGAATTAGTTTTGCAAGGATCAGGCTCAACACTCTTGGGAGGGCACCGAGGAAAGCTTATGTTACAATTGGCAGATTCCATCTTCTCTCTCTCTACCCCAATCTGCACAGGAAAACTTCAGACCAAATTCGAACAGAATAACTATCAGTTTTCTCTTCGGAGATTTACAAGACACGGTAGAAATAATTCCTTCTCCATTTATTGGTCCCCTCTTATGGGAACATGGTAGAACAATGATTTAATAAAACTAAGATCTGAAAAGTAATGTAGGTTAAGCCCTGTTTACAACCTTCATTTTGTCTTTTCACCTATATATCACCTATTACAAGGGACTTTATTTCATTAAATGTGGAACAGGTGGCCCTACGGTGATAGAGAATGCAATGTAATGAAAGTATTTATGTTAGAAATAAAGGTTTGATGTTTTGGTGTTTGCTTCTTTTACTTGCAGGGAAGTGTGTCCTAACATCTAATTTTTTTTGTGATTGTGTACCAAGCTACAATTCACATTTCCATCATATTCTCTGCTACCTCTAACACTCCGGTCAGGAATAAAAAAGAAAATTCATTGATTTAGAGCTAGTTAAGTGACTTTCTCTTCCAGATGTAGGAAGCATAATGCTGTACTGTATTTCATTCTAGACACCTAATTATTACTGATTGCTTTATGACAGAAAGGTATCGCCCAAAGCACTGAAGAAGGAAATCTGAAATCCTGCCCAGAACAGCTTAATAGCCCAGGTACCACCTGTTACCCCAAAGATAATAGGGCCGTTGTTCAAAGGGTTTTGTGCTGTCAAGTTAATGGAAATAGGTTTGCCTCTTTCACTGCTTGTTTTTCCTCTAATGGTCCAATCAACTCTGCTGCAATGAAGTCTTTAGAAGGTGGTGTTAAGATGTTTAGGCTTTAAAATCTTACTTCTCTGATTCTTTATAAGACAGAGAAAGACAGCAGTTAGACTGAGGGAATTTATTTGCTCTTAGTATCTAGTCAGATTAAAGTCAACTAATGATTTTGAACAAAAATTTTAAAAACCATAACTATATACAGTTACGTCAAATGTCTACTCAGACAAATATTTTGTCTGAAAGGGACATTTTTGTGTGAAGACTTGATTTCTCCCTTCCGTTGCCATGGTAACACTCACGCTGCATTAGGAACTACTTACTGCGCTTTCCACGTAGTACTTTATTGTAAGTTTCACAACAACTCCAGAGGCTTATCACCATTTTGCAGATAAACAAGATGTTAAGTAACTTGCCCAAGGTGCAAAATTGGACTTGAACCCAAGCCGTGTGATTCCAGTGTGTGAAAACTTAAGCATGACATTATACTGCCCGTCGCCTGACAACTCATCGAGACTATCCGTAAATAAACAAACACGTACAGATAGGCTACAGTGTATATACAGAAGAACGAAAGATATGCCTTTTGCTATTTTCTGGGCCAAATTTTGTAGCCTGTAAACTCTGATCATTTCTTAAATCATCTTATTAAAGTTTAGCAGTGACTTAATTGTCACCAAATGAGGTTTCACAAATGAAGACAAAGCATCCTGCCTCACGCATAAAACTCAATAAGTTGTGCGATTGTTTTTATGATCACGCTGTACTTTAGGAAAAAGTTAAACTGGCCAAAGGAAATACAGAGTCACACAGAAATTTATAATTTCACTCTCTTCTTTTATATGCGTATGTTAAGTAACATCCATGTTTTGGAAGGTAAATATCCACCCGGTTACTTCCCATCAGTCATTTCCGATGGAGAGACTTATAAAGGTAAGAAATGTGCAGATTTGCTATGTCCTTGAAACACTGAGCTGCATGGAGCCTTTTATACCAAAGCAGAACAGAAATGCTCACGAAGAAGAAATGCGTAACTGCATATAATTAAATAACAAAACCTTCCAATCTAAGAGAAAGTCCAAGTAATTTAGAAACATCCTTTCCTACTCTGCATACCAAACATGTTTTTTCATTTCTGTCTCAACCTTCTCCTCTTGCATGATAAGATGCTTCACCCAGAAACAGACCGGGTTTGGCTATTCTTTATCTAAGCATCCGCCAGCTAATGAGAAAAACAATATGGCCGGGCTTCCCTGGTGGCGCAGTGGTTGGGGGTCCGCCTGCCGATGCGGGGGGCGCGGGTTCGTGCCCCGGTCCGGGAGGATCCCACATGCCGCGGAGCGGCTGGGCCCGTGGGCCATGGCCGCTGGGCCTGCGCGTCCGGAGCCTGTGCTCCGCAGCGGGAGAGGCCGCAGCAGTGAGAGGCCCGCATACCGCAAAACATAACAAAACAAAACAAAAAAACCCAATATGGCCAAATAGCCATGATCTACAAATAGGAGAAGAGAGTTATTAATCTGTAATAGGGGGAAAAACTCAACCATTAGTACCTAGATATTATTCCCTGAAAATCCCAGAATATTTGAATAGCAGGTGTGTGAATCAAACATTTACCCAAGCAGCAATTGGAAAAACTGAAAAACATAACCACTGCCAAAAGAAGCAGAAATCTCTTAACGTATGAAACGAAGAACAAAGGTCCAGAAGCACAGGCTGCTCAAAGCTTTCCTTGAGGCTCTGCTTGTTCTCACAGATGCCATCAATACCCCCTCCCTTTATGACAAAGCAGCGAGACATGACAAGCAGCACGTTGCTCCCTTAAATGAACACGCAGCCTTCTCTGTTCCTCCTTTGTGATCGCAACTTCCGAGTTTTGTTTCTGATGGGTATTTCTGCGCTCCTTTTGAAGTAACTGTCGCGTGCAGAGTGAAAGGTAACAAATGTGCAACGCTTAATTCACCCATGGAAATAGCAGAAATCAATGTCTTTCATTTGCTTGACACTGATTCTTTATGACATCATGAATGGAACTTTTTTTTCCTCCATAAAATTACCCAGCAGTCTCTTAATTCTAGGGATTGACTCTGATTTGAGGAAATGTCTGGGCCAGGGCAGCAACTTAGAATTCAGATGTTGATTCTTAGTACCATCTGGGCTTGAGTGAGGGAGGGGATGAAGGATTTGATGGCCATGGTCCTGATGGGAATCTAGCTGATCTCAATGGTGTTCAGAGGCGAAGTAAACCATCAACCCATTTTCTTTCTTCCTCACAAACCCACAAAAGTGGCTTTGCTGGCCTCATCGACAAGTTAATAGAAAAACCTTGCCCAAGGCTGTGTCTATACAATGTTACAGGAATGAGCCATGAAAACAGATCAATCAGCTTGATTTGATTTCTTTTCCTATCAAAACATCCTGTCACCTGGCAGCGCTATAACTAGATAAGCTAACCGCTGTGAAAGCGTGAAGACAGAGACAAAACAGAAACTGTCTGGACTTTGTCACACGTTCTGTCAAAGCTACTGGCTCAGGGATGCGATCAGCTTAGCATTTTTTAAATGGTGATAAAATACACGTGACATAAAATTTACCATTGTAACCACTCCCAAGGGTACACTTCAGTAGTTTAAGTATATTCATATTATTGTGTAACCAATATTTTCATCTTGTAAAACTGAAGCTCTATGCCTATTAAACAATAACTCCCCATTCTTCTCCCCTGCCAGCCCCTGGCAACCACCATTCTACGTTCTGTATCTATGAATCTGACTCCTCTGGGTACCTCATATAAATGAAATCATACAATATCTGTCTTTTTTTGTGACTGTCTTATTTCACTTAGCAAGGTACATCTATGTTGTAGCATGTGACAGAACTTCCTTTTTAAAGCTGGATAAATATTCAATTGTATGTGTATATATCACATTTTGTTTATCCATTCATCTGTCGATGGGCACTTAGGGTTGCTCCCACCTCTTGGCTATTGTGAATAATGCTGCTATGAACATGTGTGTGCAAATATCTCTTTGAGATCCTGCTTCAGAAGTGGGATGGCTGGATCATGTATGTAGCAGTTCTATGCTTAATTTTTTGAGGAACCACCATACTGTTTTCCTTAGTGGCTGCACCGTTTTACATTCCCACCAAAAGTGCACAAAAGCTCCAATTTTCCACATCCTCATAACACTTATTATATCTTTTTTTTTGTTTGGTTTTAAATAGCTATCCTAATGGGTGTGATGGGATGAAGTTAGTTTTAAGATGTCAAAACTCAGGGAGAGGAAAATTATGAGACTCTAATGACTAATGTTTGGCCATGAGCTTAAATGCTTTTAAAAGTTGCCATTTCTTCACCTCGGATCACAGAAATAATATCACAAGCTAAAGGTCTCCTTTGACCCTCTGGGATTATAAGACTTGATTTCTTTATAGAGGAAAAGTGGGGATAAATTTAATGGAAAGGATGAATAAGTTAAGAGGAAAGTTCACATTTTTCAGAGAAAAAGTTTTGTTGTTATTGTCATTTTTATTTCCAAAATAGAAACTTATCCACAAGTGTCTTTATAATTCATGAAGGACAGTAGCTACACTGCAAATATTTGTACCTCTCTCCATTGTGCGTGATGAAAGTCTTTAATTATATGAGCCAAAGTTTCTAGTTTATGAGGAAACCTGGCTACCTGGTATGCACACGGTTGCTTTCTTTGAAACTTCCATGGGGCTTGAAACAATGCTGTCCATTCAACTTGAGTTCCTCAAATGAAACTTTGGGGGGAAATACAACTGCGTTCAAAGGTAGCAAGTATGGATTCTGTAAGCATTTCAACTCTATGTTTCAAACAGGCAGAGAATATATTTATAATGAAAAAAAGAATTAGTTTGTGACTATGTAGAGCAGGTGTCGGCAAACTTTTTCTGTAAAGGGCAGACAGCCACCAGTCTTTAAGAAACTACTCAATTCCGTCATAGCAGCTCTAGACAGTACACAAATGAATAAGGTGGCTGTGTTCCAATAAAACTTTATTTACAAAAACAGGGTGGGAGATGGATTTGGCCTGTGGGTCATAGTTTGCTAATCCCTGTTGTAGAAAACCCAAGAGAAAGAACTTTATAGAGTTCTCCCATAATTTGAAGAGGGAAGAACAAACCTTCAAGCTGTGTGGCAAAAAAAAAAAAGACAAACGGCAAAAGAAACCTTCTTGACATCATTGCTTTCAAAACTAAGTATAAAACTGTGGCTTTCATATAAAAAAATGCATTTCCGGGCTCCATGTCATGTTCACACTTTTGATCCTTGAGCTGAAGAAGCTTATGATACATGAGAATCAACAGAACCTCGGATGTCGAACCTTGAAATCCTAACTTCTTCAAAAGCTAAAGTTTAACTTTACAAAGAAGAAAATCTCGGGTAGAAATGGCACGTTTCATCCTAAGTCACTTAACAAATTCTTGTTGTCAGTGTGAGGAAACGACGTTTTCCTCACCAACTACAAATGGAGGCTGCAAGGTAACCACTGGAAGGAAACGCTGGACCAATCCCTCTGACATCCGCCTCGTTTTCCCCTTGGAGTTTCTCCCAAAGTGGTGAGAAAGGCTCTCTCCTTGGCCAAACTCTAGTCCAGAGGCTCCTCTAAGCCTCTTCTTGACCTGGCCTCTAAGAACTCAATTTTCAACACTAACGATTTTGTCCACCCCTGACACTACGAGACTTGAAGCAACACATACAGTTTCTAGCAGCTCAAGGCTGCATCCCCTGGACGATGACGACAGCTCCCGCAAGTACCTGCCTGAGGAAGCTGAGTACTGCCCAAAGAACCTACTGTTTGTTCCAGCCGAAACCTGACACAGGCCCCTGGGCTCCCTTTTCTTTGGGCATTTACTTTAGAAAACTGACAATAGTAAATCCTTTCTCTGTGCCTTTGAGACAGAGGCAGATGTATACATATCTTCTACAACCCAGGAGTGTCCTTCTCAAGGATATGGAAGCCATTCCTTTGAAACATAATCATCAAAAAGGACCGAGCCCCTGTCTTCCAGTCTCTGTGGGAGGGTAGGAGCTGAACTTCAGCAAGAGCCAGTGAACAGACACAGACGGCCCGATCACACCCCTTACTGGCCTTCAGGGCTTTTCCTTTAGCGTACCCAGTGTTACACGGGGTTCTATTTACTATTGCAGTAATAAGGAATAAAATCTGTCTTACCGCCTGAAACTAACGTCCAGCTTTCTCTTTGACAGTTACTTCTCCACACTGCCTTCAGGGGACACTGCTCAGTCTTTAATGCTGAGGCCCCAAGAGGAACAAAACTCCCTCCTCTTATTTTCCTTAGCATGTCTTTACACACATCACCCCTTCCAATCCCAAGAGGCCCAAGCAGACACTCTCTGACTGATGCTTCACAGGTGAGCCCAAGAGACATGTTTTCCTCTCCCACCACCTGCAGCCTGCTCTCTCACTTTCGGATTTCTAGAGCCATGGGCCTCTCTGTCCAGGTGAATGACAACAGGAACAGACCCACCCATTCTCATCCTCATTCCCCGTCACCACGTGCATGGGCCACCTGTGTATTATAACCACATCTTAGTACAATACAATAGCACAGGATTCAAACCACAGGCATTACCAAATATAGAAACCAGACTGTTACTTTATTTTTACTTTGGACAAAAGAGGGTGGGGGAAAAGGTATGTGGATCACTTAATCCCAGTAATTTAAACCTTCCAGTGAGGCAACTTTTTTTTTTTTTTTTTTTTTTTTGCAGTATGCGGGCCTCTCACACTGTTGTGGCCTCTCCCACTGCGGAGCACAGGCTCTGGACGCACAGGCTCAGCGGCCATGGCTCATGGGCCCAGCTGCTCCGCGGCATGTGGGATCCTCCCGGACCGGGGCACGAACCCGTGTCCCCTGCATCGGCAGGTGGACTCTCAACCACTGCGCCACCAGGGAAGCCCTTTGATAACTATTTTATATTAATTTCTTTTCTTAAAGAAAAGTCTAGTGCACTATTTTACTTATAATGGTTCTTGGAAAGGATATGCAAAGAAAAGAGATTAGGGTATTTCATGGAAGTCAAATTTTGAATGACATCTGAGTTTAAGCTCCTTTTTTTAAACTTCTGGCTTTGCGAAAGCTCCTTTCTACATTATTAAAAGAACATGAGAGGATTACATGTTTGTGTTTGAGGTTTAATCAGATCATTGAAATGAATCCTTAAAAATATTTAACAGGTCTACCCAACAGATCTAACAAGCTAAGGAAGCTTTTAAAATATTTTAATTATTATTTTAAAAAGCACAATGCTACATGTTGTCAAACAAAATGAAGTTAAAATTTCATAAAAATTTGAATAGGCTTTTAAAACAGGGTAATAGTAACGGAAAGGATTTAAAACTAAACCTTGCTCTTGACTTAATTGAGAGTAATAGGAATGAAAGGTAGCATCTACACAGCTTGTGACTAAAGTTATTTTTAGCGAAATACCAGGGACAGATCCCACCAGATGTGCTCAATCTCAGTGGAAGAGTCCTCCCAACCAGAGGCTGATTCTGCTTGCCTTCCAGTGCCCTGAGTCATCATAGGATTTTACACTAACAGGAAGGACAACCAAACCTCAACTGTCTGCTCTGCTTCAAGTCAATGAGCAAATTTTGAAATTTTTTTTTTTTTTTTTTGCGGTACGCGGGCCTCCCACTGTTGTGGCCTCTCCCGTTGCGAAGCACAGGCTCCGGACGCGCAGGCCCAGCGGCCATGGCTCACGGGCCCAGCCGCTCCGCAGCACGTGGGATCTTCCCGGACCGGGGCACGAACCCGCATCCCCTGCATTGGCAGGCGGACTCTCAACCACTGCACCACCAGGGAAGCCCAATTTTGAATATTTTATCTGTGCATTTCATTCATTCTTTCTTCCAAAAAAACGACTTGGTATGTGTTGATTTTACCACATCCTATGTCCTAGGCACACAGGTAGGCATCTGGTATTAAAACCTGTGGCTAATCCTGCTGTGCCCAAGTATTCTGATCCTGGAACCCCAGTTGCAGTAACTGAGTCCTTTTCTCAGTTTCATCCTTGAACTCTATTCTTAAGGACTAAGATTCTCCTGTTTCTTTCACTTTTGCTAGGGAGTTTTTTCCTGAGGATTTTTGCTGGGGAATGCAATCATGTACTTGAATCCTCAGGCCTGTGTCTGAGTTTCTGTTGTGTTCTTTCCTGACTCTGATGACCCACCTACCTAAATGGATTCAGATAACTTTCCATTACCTTTTCATTCTCTTAGTGATGTAAGCACCTAATTTCTTATATCATATCCCTTTCTGCACTGAACTTCAGTGATGCCCCAACCCTGATGGCGAGGTTAGGAAGGGGTCTGCTTTGGGCTGGGGGTGGGATAGATTCATCTTTTGAATGAGTTGGGATATCCCAATGAAAATGTCTTACGGTCAAACTGAATATATGTAATTGGAGAACTGACAAGAAATCAGAAGCAAAGGGACAACCAAAGAGGTCTCAGTATAAAATTAAGGGAGAGAACGGGCTTCCTAGGGAAAGTGGACGAGAAACAACAGAAAGACAATGACTGAGCCTTAGAGACTATCACAGTGATGAAACTGGAAGAAAAATATTCACCGAAAGTGAGAGGGGAGGGCTTCCCTGGTGGCGCAGTGGCTGAGAGTCCGCCTGCCGATGCAGGGGACACGGGTTCGTGCCCCGGTCCGGGAAGATCCCACATGCCGCGGAGCGGCTGGGCCCGTGAGCCACGGCCGCTGAGCCTGCGCGTCCGGAGCCTGTGCTCCGCAGCGGGAGAGGCCACAACAGTGAGAGGCCCGCGTACCGCAAAAAAAAAAAAAAAGTGAGAGGGGAAAAGTAAAGTTGTTGGAAAGTGGGCTGTAACAAATTCTAGGTGTTTTGAATGTTAAGGAGTACTACTACTCTATTTCCTAGAGGTCCTCTATTTCATATGAGGGTTGTTTGAACTATTGTTTGAACAGCACCTTAAGGATTTACTGTGTCGTTCATATTCAAAGTAGAATTTTTACCTTCTTAAATGCTCATGTTAAAGTTACTGTCATTTCCTAACTTGCATAGCTGAGAAAAGACACTTTAACTGTCTAAATAAGGAAATTACACATTCAAAACTCGTATGTATCTGCCTATGAACACTAGCCTACAATTGACTTATTCAGATATAGAGAAAATCCAGTCATATTCTCCTATCAAGACCCCAAAGATAAGAGAGAGATTTTTCTAACCCTTTTTTCCTCTTCAAATCTAAGTCTCAGCTTACAAATTTGAGGTGGAAATTTTACAGGACTAGCTCCCTTTAGAGCATACCAGGTTTTGTTCGTTTAGAATACACCTAAAAGGTTATTTTCAAATGCACCTGTCTAAAATCACAGGTTGGATGAATTTTCTAATGAAGTCATTAAACTATTTTCAAACCTCACATTGCCAGTTTACGAGAAGGTTCAGTTAAAATTTTAATTTGCCTCAATGGAATTGCAAAATTTATAATGGGCTCATAGTTGCTTAGCAAAACTACGCAAGAAAGAAAAAAAGTCCTCTCAGATTGTGAGCTGAAGCTAAAGGAAGAAAAATCTTCCATACGTGTCCATTTCTTCTCAGTTTAAAGAAACCACTGGAATAGCTGGTAAGCCAGTTACATGAGAATATGATTCTGAAACTCAGATAATATTTTTTCTTCATATTGATGTATTTTAATTCAGAGGGCTTTCACCTTTATTAATGATTTGAAATAGATTCAACAAATTGTCTTCCTCTGTATGAATCCAGGCATTACTTTAAAATACTTTCCAGAGTTTTAAGTCACGAATCTAAATCAGAGTCAAGTTTCTAGCTAGCAAGAAGCCAAAAAAGCAACGCAGCCAGCAGTATGGATGGCACAAATCCATGCATTAAAACTCATGCAGTTAAATCATTCTGAGGGCTCCCCAAGCTCCCACTCCTAGCTAGTTTACTTTAATTTTAGTTACAAGTTAAATGGGCTTGGTTGTCTGGTTTTCTAGACCATAGAAACGTAAATTACAAAGCGAGAGGCAGCCTGATAGGAGAAGTAGCATCTTAGAGACATGGAGATGGGGGAGGGGATTTTAAAGCAAAAAAGACCGAACTGTCCTACACCCTTAATAGCCCGAGAGCATCATTATTCAGGGCACGCATAGTAATAAGTGTATTAATAAAGACCCTGAAGCATGAAGAAAATATAAAATTAGGTTTACTGTACTCTAAGGAGAAATGGGAAAACACATACTTCAAAAAGACTACTATTGAAGATTATTTTAATTCTTTAAGGCGTTTAAGAGAGATAATCTTTTGGTAAAATCACTAACGCACAACCCCTAATTCCCTAATGCTTAATGAAGCATTATGATATTTCCGTAATGATGTAAATTGACATAAATCACATGGAGACAGGATTATGTCTACAGCGATGTAACACCGTGCCTGCGCTTGATTGAAAACATCAAAGAAATGAACAATTTAATACAGGCACGCTGATGTTACTATTTTCTAAGCACGTCAACAACTTTAGTACGTATTTCTGAAGTTCAGAGTAATCACTCAAAGTGACGAAGCCAGGACACAGTTCTAATTCTACAACATCATGACCATCAAGCCTAGTTCATTTACATCGAGCTTCCTGAAGGCCGGTGGCAGTTAAAATTTCTGGGAGCTGTCACTAAAGCCATCTACCCTTTAGAGAGTAAGAGGATACCTTGGGGGTCCTACCGGTCTCTGATTTTGAGTAATATCCTCTTTGGTCAAACATGACAGAATGCAAGTATGGCTCAAAATAAGCCATTTTTTTGTATAAGCCACTCAACCCCAAAACGAGACAAAGACTAGCACAGAAAAAGCAACAAAAACCATGGCAGGCTTCCCTGGTGGCGCAGTGGTTGAGAGTCCGCCTGCCGATGCAGGGGACACAGGTTCGTGCCCTGGTCCGGGAAGATCCCACATGCCGCGGAGCGGCTGGGCCCATGAGCCATGGCCGCTGAGCCTGCACGTCCGGAGCCTGTGCTCCGCAACGGGAGAGGCCACAGCAGTGAGAGGCCCGCGTACCGCAAAACAACAACAACAAAAACCATGGCCTTCAAGCATAGTGAATCATCTATATGCAATACAACATCAGAGATAGATATACGTTTGTATTTTCATACACATAAGTCATTTTAAATTTTTTCTATAAGTTATAAGCTAGTGTACATGTCTTCACATTATACTAATACATGACAAATATCAAAGAGATATGAAATCATATATTTTACGAATGGATGAGAAGTCAAGGACTTTCTATTCCAATCTTCTGAAAAACAGATGCTGAGAGAGATTCCAATGATGTACATGCTCAAGTTTAACACCAAGCAACTATGACCAAAAGCTAAAACTCTAGGATACTTTTCAACCACACCAAGAATCAGTCTCAGGAAGGTCAGATGCATGGACTACACAAATCTCTCTTACTTTCCATTTTCATCCTTCGAGTCTTCTTATTCCCTCAAAACAACCAGACAGGCATTTCATATGGACCTTGTACTAAGAAGTCAGGTGGGGGAAATGGAAAAGGAAGAAGGATTTCCCAAAGGTTAATAGTTTTCTTGAGGTAGTCAGTATCTGCCAAAGTTAAAAAAACTTCTGTTCAGACAACTTCTACTTCTATATGATTCTTCAGAAATAGCGGCAATTGTCTGCATTGTACAGAGCATTTTAAAATACATTAATTTATGCCCCCGACTTTCAGCACCTACTACAGAGAGAAAAGGCAAATAAGAATGTTGATGCTGGGACTTCCCTGGTGGTCCAGTGCTTAAGAATCCACCTTCCAATGCAGGGGATGCAGGTTTGATCCCTGGTCAGGGAACTAGGATCCCACATGCAACAGGGCAACTAAGTCCATGTTGCAACTACCGAGCACATGCGCTCTGGAGCCCACACACCACAACTACAGAGAAGCCCACGTGCCGCAACAAAGAGCCCGTGCACTGCAACGGAAGATCCTGCATGCTGCGACTAAGACCCGACGCAGCCAGATAAATAAACAAATAAATATTTTTAAAAATATATTGATGCTTATCTCCAACAATTCAAATGCAAATCCAGAAAAATGGGTGGAGGTGTACGGGAAAGTTCTGACATACACAGATTGAGGTGAGGAACACAGAATTTGGAGTCCAACAGACCTGAGTTCAAATTCCATTGACCCTGGACAAGTTACTGAGCCTCTCTGAGCCTCAGTTTCCTTGTTTGTAGATTAGAAATGATGATGTTTGCCACATAAGGTGACTCTGATGTTTAAACGAGCAGGCAGACACTGAACACATGCTGGACATTTAGCTTGGATACTGTGGTGGGTTACACGTTTTGGTTCTAGGGCTAAGAGGCTTATTCAAGGCCATCCCAATCCTTAGTGGGAACCAGGCCTCCATCTCTTGGTAGAAACCAGTCACCCATTCTCCTGACTTGAAGAGGTGTATCCAGCATTTAGCACACTTCCATTAGCAAGCAGTATTATAAAGGCATCTGTGGTTATTTTCTTTCCTGCCCATCTGAAGAATCAAGCAGCTAAATTCCTTCTCTTTCATTCTCTCCCTTTCCCCTTTTTTCCTCCCCCACCCCAAACACTGATCTGGTACTTACCAGATTCAAGATGCTTTGATGTTTATTATTACTTAAACATAAATGCAATAATGCATCTTCACGATTTAGTAGACTGAGATAATTTCTACTTCACATACACATATAAATAGAGCTAACTCAGTCATATCATTTATGTTACTTTTGTGTCTTTTTCTCTTCTTCTTGCGTGGTTATATGGTGGTCTGAACCCCAAGAAGAAGTCTTATTTGCATAAAAGAAATGTTACTAAATATTATCAAATTCTTAGTATTAAATATTAACCAGGCACAGATGCACGATCTGGACATCTTCCATGTGGAAATATCTTCACACAAAAGGCATTTATTTAACCTGGACTATGTTCAATGTAATATTTTTTTAAGACACAAGAACTACAGCTCTAAATGTTGGGCATTTCTCATTTAAATCCTTTACTACAGAGTGAAATTTTAATGGACTTTTAGGAATGATGTATTTCTTCCTCCGTTGGCAGGAGATAGAAGATGAAGTCCTAGGACTAACTGATTTTTCAGTGGGTTTCTTCCGTGGATTGTAACATTAAAAATAACTGAAAGGTAAACTAGAACACCCTCAAAAAGCTGCTGGCCTTGAAAACAAGATAAAATCAAGTTATAAAAATAATTGTGGGCCATGTCCTTCCCACCATCTGCCACATATAGTGGGGTGTTGCGCCAGGACCTTGCTTCAGACAGGATGAGTTAACAAAGACTTTGGAGACAGATTTGTTGGGTTTGTATACGTGCTCTATTGTTTTATGTGCTCTATGGCTTTGGGCAACTCAGGCAGCATGAATCTCCTCAGCACAGACAGAAAGCTTCACTGAAAACTCATTGCAGAGCGGCAGGGGAAGCCGGATGCCATGACAGCAACGGCAGGGTTCGCGACAAGAATCACGGCTTGCAGGCCACCCGAGGTGGTCTCGTCTTCTTGCAGCTAGTAGACCCTCAGGCTTAGGAGCTGTTTCAAGCACACAACCTTGAGAGAGTAAGGTGTTCTTGAGACCACCTGTACCAAATCTGTGACTGAACACAGTGAAGACATCTATATAAACGTTTAAGATACTGGCAGCACATGCAGAGACCTACTCTTATCCACCAGCTGCTGAAGACAGCCTCATAGACAAAGGGCTCCCAAGTCAGCCTGTTCTAGCTGAACAGCTATTGTAGAACCTTATAATCTGACGTCATGATGGAGACTGCCACATTCACTGTTATGCGGCTGGCAGGGTGTGGGAACTCCAGCTGGGGACCAGGCCTGAGCCTCTGAGGTGGCAGAGCCAAGTCCAGGACATTGGTCCACCAGAGACCTCGCAGCCCCACGTAATATCAATCGCTGAGAGCTCTCCCAGAGACCTCCATCTCAGTGCTGAGACCCAGCTCCACTCAACAACCAGCAAGCTACAGTACTGGACACCCCATGACAAACGACCGGCAAGACAGTAACACAACCCCACCCATTAGCAGACGGGCTGCCTAAAATCATAATAAGATCCAGGCACCCCAAAACACACCACCGGACACGGTCCTGCCCACCAGAAAGACAAGATCCAGCCTCATCCACCAGAACACAGGCACTAGTCCCCTCCACCAGGAAGCCTACACAACCCACTGAACCAACCTTACCCACTGGAGGCAGACACCAAAAACAATGGGAACTACGAACCCACAGCCTGCAAAAAGGAGACCCCAAACACAGTAAGATAAGCAAAATGAGAAGACAGAAAAACACACAGCAGATGAAGGAGCAAGATAAAAACACACCAGACCTAACAACTGAAGAGGAAATAGGCAGTCTACCTGAAAAAGAATTCAGAGTAATGATAGTAAAGATGATCCAAAATCTTGGAAAGAGAATGGAGAAAATACAAGAAACGTTTAACAAGGAACTAGAAGAACTAAAGAGCAAACAAACAATGATGAAGAACACAATAAATGAAATTAAAAATTCTCTAGAAGGGATCAATAGCAGAATAATGGAGGCAGAAGAACAGATAAGTGACCTGGAAGATAAAATAGTGGAAATAACTACCACAGAGCAGAATAAAGAAAAAAGGATGAAAAGAATTGAGGACAGTCTCAGAGACCTCTGGGACAACATTAAATGCACCGACATTCAAATTATAGGGGTCCCAGAAGAAGAAGAGAAAAAGAAAGGGAATCAGTAAATACTTGAAGGGATTATAGTTGAAAACTTCCCTATTATGGTAAAGGAAATAGTCAATCAAGTCCAGGAAGCACAGAGAGTCCCATACAGGATAAATCCAAGGAGAAACACACCAAGAAACATATTAATCAAACTATCAAAACTTAAATACAAAGAAAAAATATTAAAAGCAGCAAGGGAAAAGCAACAAATAACATACACAGGAATCTCCATAAGGTTAACAGCTGATCTTTCAGCAGAAACTCTGCAAACCAGAAGGGAGTGGTAGGACATATTTAAAGTGATGAAATGGAAAAACCTACAACCAAGATTACTCTACCCAGTAAGGATCTCATTCACATTCGACGGAGAAATGAAAACCTTTAAGACAAGCAAAAACTAAGAGAATTCAGTATCACCAAACCAGTTTTACAACAAATGCTAAAGGAATTTCTCTAGGCAGGAAACAGAAGAGAAGGAAAAGACCTACAATAACAAGTCAAAACAGTTAAGAAAATGATAATAGGAACATACATAGTATTACCTTAAATGTAAATGGATTAAATGCTCCAACCAAAATACATAGACTGGCTGAATGGATACAAAAACAAGACCCATATATACGTGCTATCTACAAGAGACCCACTTCAGACCTAGGGACACATGCAGACTGAAAGTGAGGGGATGGAAAAAGATATTCCATGCAAATGGAAATCAAAAGAAACCTGGAGCAGCAATTCTTATATCAGACAAAATGACTTTAAAATAAAGACTATTACAAGAGACAAAGAAGGCCACTAAAAATGATCAAGGGATCAATCCAAGAAGAAGATATAACAATTGTAAATATTTGTGCACCTAACACCTCAATACATAAGGCAAATGCTAACAGCCATAAAAGGGGAAATCGACAGTAACACAATCATAGTAGGGGATGTTAACACCCCACTTTCACCAATGGACAGATCATCCAAAATGAAAATAAATAAGGAAACACAAGCTTTAAATGATACATTAAACAAGATGGACTTAATTGATATGTATAGGACATTCCATCCAAAAACAACAGAATACACTTTCTTCTCAACTGCTCATGGAACATTCTCCAGGATAGATCATATCTGGGGTCACAAATCAAGCCTTGGTAAATTTAAGAAAATTGAAATCATATCAAGTATCTTTTCCAACCACAATGCTATGAGAGTAGATATCAATTACAGGAAAAAATATGTAAAAAATACAAACACATGGAGGCTAAACAATACGCTACCAAATAACCAAAAGGTCACTGAAGAAGTCAAAGTGGAAATCAGAAAATACCTAGAAACAAATGACATTGAAAACACGATGGCCCAAAACCTATGGGATGCAGCAAGAGCAGTGCTAAGAGGGAAGTTTATAGCAATACAATCTTACCTCAAGAAACAAGAAAAATCTCTAAACAACCTCAACTTACACCTAAAGCAATGAGAGAAAGAAGAACAATAAAATTCCAAAGTTAGCAGAAGGAAAGAAATCATAAAGATCAGATCAGATCAGAAATCATCTCACACCAGTCAGAATGGCCATCATCAAAAAATCTACAAACAATAAATGCTGGAGAGGGTGTGGAGAAAAGGGAACACTCTTGCACTGCTGGTGGGAGTGTGAATTGGTTCAGCCACTATGGAGAACAGTATGGAGGTTCCTTAAAAAACTACAAATAGAACTACCATATGACCCAGCAATCCCACTACTGGGCATATACCCTGAGAAAACCAAAATTCAAAAAGAGTCATGTACCAAAATGTTCATTGCAGCTCTATTTACAATAGCCCGGAGATGGAAACAACCTAAGTGCCCGTCATCGGATGAATGGATAAAGAAGATGTGGCACATATATACAATGGAATATTACTCAGCCATAAAAAGAAACGAAATTGAGCTATTTGTAATGAGGTGGATAGACCTAGAGTCTGTCATACAGAGTGAAGTAAGTCAGAAAGAAAAAGACAAATACCGTATGCTAACACATATATATGGAATTTAAGAAAAAAATGTCATGAAGAACCTAGGGGTAAAGCAGGAATAAAGACGCAGACCTCTTAGAGAACGGACTTGAGGTTATGGGGAGGGGGAAGGGTGAGCTGTGACAGGGCGAGAGAGAGTCATGGGCATATACACACTAACAAACGCAGTAAGGTAGATAGCTAGTGGGAAGCAGCCGCATGGCACAGGGATATTGGCTCGGTGCTTTGTGACAGCCTGGAGGGGTAGGATGGGGAGGGTGGGAGGGAGGGAGACGCAACAGGGAAGACATATGGGAACATATGTTTATGTATGACTGATTCACTTTGTTATAAAGCAGAAACTAACACACCATTGTAAAGCAATTATACCCCAATAAAGATGTTAAAAAAAAAAAAAAAGCAAAAAAAAAAAAAAAAGAAATGAAGGAAATGATTACTAAGATCAATAAAACTAAAAGCTGGTTCTCTGAGAAGATAAACAAAATTGATAAACCATTAGCCAGCCTCATCAAGAAAAAGAGGGAGAAGCCTCAAATCAACAGAATTAGAAATGAAAAAGAAGTAACAACTGACACTGCAGAAATACAAAGGATCATGAGAGATTACTACAAGCAACTCTATGCCAATAAAATGGACAACCTGGAAGAAATGGACAAATTCTTGGAAAAGCACAACCTGTGAGACTGAACCAGGAAGAAACAGAAATATAAACAGACCAATCACAAGCACTGAAGTTGAAACTGTGATGAAAAATCTTCCAACAAACAAAAGCCCAGGACCAGATGGCTTCACAGGCGAATTCTATCAAACATTTAAAGAAGAGCTAACACCTATCCTTCTCAAACTCTTACAAAATACAGCAGAGGGAGGAACACTCCCTAACTCATTGTATGAGGCCACCATCACCCTGATACCAAAATCAGACAAAGATGTCACAAAGAAAGAAAACTACAGGCCCGTATCACTGATGAACATAGATGCAAAAATCCTCAACAAAATACTAGCAAACAGAATCCAACAGCACATTAAAATGATCATACATCATGATCGAGTGGGGTTTATCCCAGGAATGCAAGGACTCTTCTGTATATACAAATCAATTAATATGATACACCATATTAACAAATTGAAGGACAAAAACCATATGATCATCTCAATAGATGCAGAAAAATCTTTCAACAAATTTCAACACCCATTTATAATAAAAACTCTGTAGAAAATAGGCATAGAGGGAACTTACCTCAACATAATAAAGGCCATATATGACAAACCCACAGCCAACATCGTTCTCAATGGTGAAAAACTGAAACCATTTCCTCTAAGATCAGGAACAAGACAAGGTTGTCCACTCTCACCACTATTATTCAACATAGTTTTGGAAGTTTTATCCACAGCAATCAGGGAAGAAAAAGAAATAAAAGGAATCCAAATTGGAAAAGAAGAAGTAAAGCTGTCACTGTTTGCATATGACATGATACTATACATAGAGAATCCTACAGATGCCACCAGAAAACTACTAGAACTAATCAATGAATTTCGTAAAGCTGCAGGATACAAAATTAATGCACAGAAATCTCTGGCATTCCTGTACACTAACAACAAAAGATCAGAAAGAGAAATTAAGGAAACAATCCTATTCACCGTTGCAAAAAAAAGAACAAAATACCTAGGAATAAACCTACCTAAGGAGACAAAAGACCTGTATGCAGAAAACTATAAGACACTGATGAAAGAAATTAAAGATGATACAAACAGATGGAGAGAGATGTTCTTGGACTGAAAGAATTAACACTGTGAAAAATGACTATACTACCCAAAGCAATCTACAGATTCAATGCAATCCCTATCAAACTACCAATGGCATTTTTCACAGAACTAGGACAAAAAAGTTCACAATTTGTATGGAAATACAAAACACCCCAAATAGCCAGAGCAATCTTGAGAAAGAAAAATGGAGCTGGAGGAATCAGGCTCCCGGATTTCAGACTATACTACAAAGCTACAGTAATCAAGGTAGTATGGTACTGGCACCAAAACAGAAAGATAGATCAATGGAACAGGATAGAAAGCCCAGAGATAAACCCATGCACATATGGTCACCTTATCTTTGATAAAGCCGGCAAGAATATACAATGAGAAAAGACAGCCTCTTCAATAAGTAGTGCTGGGAAAACTGGACAGCTACATGTAAAAGAATGAAATTAGAACACTCCCTAACACCATACACAAAAATAAACTCAAAATGGATTAAAGACCTAAATGTAAAGCCAGACACTATAAAACTCTAAGAGGAAAACATAGGTAGAACACTCTATGACATAAATCACAGCAAGATTCTTTTTACCCACCTCCTAGAGAAATGGAAATAAAGACAAAAATAAACAAACAGGACCTAATGAAACTTCAAAGCTTTTGCACAGCAAAGGAAACCATAAACAAGACAAAAAGACAACCCTCAGAATGGGAGAAAATATTTGCAAACGAAGCAACTGACAAAGGATTAAACTCCAAAATATACAAGCAGCTCATGCAATTCAATATCAAAAAAACAACCCAATCCAAAAATGCGCAGAAGAACTAAATAGACATTTCTCCAAAGAAGATATACAGATTGCCAACAAACACATGAAAGGATGTTCAACATCACTAAATCATTAGAGAAATGCAAATCAAAATTACAGTGAGGTATCACCTCACACCGGTCAGAATGGCCATCATCAAAAAATCTACAAACAATAAATGCTGGAGAGGGTGTAGAGAAAAGGGAACTCTCTTGCACTCTTGGTGGGAATGTAAATTAATACATCCACTATGGAGAACAGTATGGAGGTTTCTTAGAAAACTAAAAATAGAACTACCATACAACCGAGCAATCCCACTGCTGGGCATATACCCCAAGAAAACCATACTTCAAAAAGAGTCATGTACCACAATGTTCATTGTAGCATTGTTTACAATAGCCAGGACATGGAAGCAACCTAAGTGTCCATCGACAGATGAATGCACAAAGAAGATGTGGCACATATATATAGTGGAATATTATTCAGCCATAAAAAGAAACGAAACTGAGTTATTTGTAGTGAGGTGGATGGACCTAGAGTCTGTCATACAGAGTGAAATAAGTCAGAAAAAGAAAAACAAATACCATATGCTAACACATATATATGGAATCTAAAAAAAAAAATGGTTCTGAAGAACCTAGGGGCAGGACAGGAATAAAGACACAGATGTACAGAATGGTCTTGAGGACACGGGGAGGGGGAAGGGTAAGCTGAGAAGAAGTGAGAGAGTGGCACTGACATATATACACTACCAAAGGTCAAATACATAGCTAGTGGGAAGCAGCCGCATAGCACAGGGAGATCAGCTCGGTGCTTTGCATCCACCTAGAGGGGTAAGATAGGGAGGGTGGGAGGGAGACGCAAGACGGAGGGGATATAGGGATATATGTATACGTATAGCTGATTCACTTTGTTATACAGTTGCAACTAAATTAACATTGTAAAGCAATTATACGCCAATAAAGATGTTAAAAAAATAAATAAAAATTAAATAAATAAATAATTGTAATAGAAAGAGTGTCACTGAGTTTACTAGTTACAACCTAAGAATACAAATCAAAATTAGAGCAGAGCAAGTACACAAGAATGTTCAAAAAAGATTCCTCCTAAAACCACCATAAATCTACACATATAGCAGGAAATAATTATAGCCAATGCCCATTATTTGTTATGTTCTGTAAGAATACTGGATTAATGAACAGTGAACCATTGGTCCTAGGCGAAATACAGGGTTAGTTCCTGCGAGCCTCTGTCACAACGTTTTTGTCAAGGGATCAATACATGATTGTGTTTCACGTGTGTTTCTGGGTTTTATTTTTTTTTCAGCTTTACTGAGGTATAATTGACAAAATTCTAAGATAGTTAAAATTCTTAGATAGTTAATTCAAAATGATTATTTGCTATATGCATACATAGTGAAAGGACTCCATTACATTAACACATCCATCACCTCACATATTTCTTTAATACATGTTGTTGGCACATTAACCTTGAACTCTGACAACAGCACTATAACTCATACCTGAAAAAAATCTTACAAACACACGTATTTCCCCCATAAGACATATCACAACCCTCCTGCATTGAGGAACACTAGACAGCACTTCAGCAGTACGCTTAGGGGCCATCTTAATCAGAGAAACCACCAACAAAAAGCATTAAAACACAAAAACATGGCACTAAACAGACTGCGAGAAGGACACATTCACCATAGGAGAGCTGAAACAAGAAGTCAGATGATTGCCCTGTTGGCCTCAGCTGGGAATGTGTGTGTTGAGGAACTCAAATTTTTCACTGCTCTGCAGATGTCTGCAGATGACTGCAAAAGTGTCCCGAGTACTGATCTTGGGGTTACAAATAAATGTTAGTGAGTAGGTGAATTCGCAAACATCAAACCTGTGAATAATTCTCAACTCTATTCTCGTTACAAATGAAGCCACAATAGGGTGATCATTAAATTGCCCTAGTGCCTTAAGTATAATACTTGATTACAGGAACATGATTTGGAAGGAATCATGCCTTTTTTGTAAGATGAGGCCCAAATCTACAACCACATAAACATTAACACATGGAAGCTCGAACCCAGATGAAGGATTACTCACTCATAAATAGATGATGTTACACTGACGCAGAAATATGGAAACCCAGCAGTGGTGGAAAGGGTTTGAAAAGAAGGAATCAGAACGAGATCACTGACTTACACAGTAAGTGTGTTCGCCTGGCAGAGGGGAAATTCCTCAGGAATTGTTTGGTGGGTATAAAACTTAATACCACTGCTTCAGTAAAAATTGAGGTCAGAACCTTTAAAAAAAACTAAGTCAAATTCTCAGTTGTCCTGACCTGTGCTGTCCAGTATGGTAGCCCCTACCCACCTGTGACTATTTAAATTTAAGTTCATTAAAAATGAAACAGAAATAAAATCCAGTTCCTCAATCCTACTAGCCACTTTTCAAGTGCTCTGTGGCTAGGGTCAATGTACTGAATGGTACAGAGTGAGGTGGGTGTCAGGTGAAGGGCTTCAGGCAGAGACCCCTTTTGTTTAGTGAAGGAGCCCAGACTGTCCACATCTGGAAGACTTTCCTGTGGCCTGAACACACCCCCTGGTTGAGTCCTCTAGCCTTCTTAGAAAACACAAGCCTTGGCTGCTGGTATCCTAGCCCTTGGGGGTGGGAGAAAAGATGAGCCCCATCACAGGTCAGTATGCAGTCATGCATTATTCATTACGGAGCTCCTCTGCCCTAGTGGGCATGGCCCCTATGTCCATAATCACTGGTTCAAGCTCCACAATGACTGAGTGTCATTTCTTTTACCAGGATTGCAGAGGAGCAGTTGTTTCTCTGCATGGGGTGAATGACGGGATCCAGAGATCTAATCCCTTCTTATATGATCTTTCAAAGAATCTACCTTTTCTAATCCCACCTGCACCCCTGTCTTTAGAGGTGCCTGAAGCCTCCAGCTCCTGAACCTTTCTGGGGTTCTGCAGGAAGGACGGTCTGGCCCGTGGCTTCCCCACTGCCAGGAGTTAGTTTTCACCTTTCTCTGGTCTGCTGAGTACATTCATCTGCTTTTCAACTTTGAAACTTTGTTGGATTTTCCCTCTGCTATTCTGTCCTCCACTATTTTGTTTGTCTTAGTAGGTTCATGTCTCTGCTACCCTTTAATATCATTTACTGGTGTTTCACGAGGGTGTGGGGACAAAGTCATTGTTCAGTCCATCATGTTACCTGGATGCCCTTAACTTGCACTTCAAGATTTGGGTCTTGTCACAGATTAAAAATTTGTGTCCCCTCCTCAAATTCATATGTTGAAGCCCCAGTGTGATGGTATTTGGAGGTGGGCCTTTGGGAGATGAGGTAATGAGGGTGGGGTCCCCATGATGGGATTAATGTCCTCATAAGAACTTTCTGTCTCTCTCTCTCTGCCACGTGAGGACACACCAAGAAGGCGGCCATCTGCAAGTCCGGAAGAGAGTCCTCACCCTAACCCAATCATGCTGGTACCCTTATCTTGGACTTCCAGCCTCCAGAAATGCAAGAAAATACATTTCTGTCTGAGCCACCCAGTCTGTGTATTTTGTTATGGCAGCCTGAGATGCCTAATACAAGATGCTGTCTTTAATCAAAAAGCCTTTATGGATATAAATGAAACAATATTTGACTAAGAATCAAAACAAATTTGAATTGCACTAGTGGCCACAAGGCACAGAGGTGAGTGGGGTACCACTGACAATAAACTGACCAAGTAATTGAGTCATAACGAGCCTGCACACTGGACTACCACTGACGTGCTTGCTTCAATGCTCTCAAGTGGTTTCATCTCATAGGGAACACACATAATTATTTCGTTAAGAAAATAAATGGAAATAGACGTTACAACTGCTTTTAGTGAACTGAACCTTGGTGAACACCACTGGTTGGGGAATCCCATGGTACTGGAAGACATGCTCTGTGGTTCTTCCAAGTTGGTTGGAGATGCAGCCCTGCCCCAGGATCCACACCTCACGATCCCAATGGTATGCATCTGGTTAAAACACTGGGCAGAGAGAGACCCACACGGATGCTGGAGCACTGCTCACAAATGAGCTCTTTGTGGCTCAACTCCCCCCAGACCCTTTGACGAAGATCTTACTCAGCCTTTTAAATGCTGGGGCATCTCCTTGGGTTATTTGAATATGGGGGAACCTGTCCCCCTCTTAAACTCGAGATAGCAAGCTCCCTTGCCCCTTTGAGACTTGGGCTGTCTGACCTCTGAGCAGGGTTCAATGCCTTCATCTGCAAAGCAGCAATTTGAAACACTGCCCCTCAGGGCTGTCTGAGCCCCCAGCCCCTGACCACAGGCTACTGCGATGTCCTGAATGCAAGTGACATCCACCCAGCGTGAGATGCAGGTAATGAAAGGGATATGATAAGGGCCAGCATTTCTAGCAATGTATGCAGATGCAGTTCATGAGCGTTTTCTTGATTTCAACTTGACATTCTTTTATCTGTGCCCGACCCTGCCTCAAACCAGCAAGGACAGACAGAGGTCTGCCAATGTGATGGAAGCTATTAACAACTTTCATGTTCCCCAGCCAGAGCTGGCTGTAGGATCTGAATTTAAGTGGCCTTCCAGCTCTCATTTTGAGAGACACGCACTCATTATAAGCCTTTAAATGTTTAATGCTTTGCACCTGGGGGGAGAGAGAGAGACACACGCTGTTAAGCTTCTCCCTCCCTGTCCTTCATTTATATTCTGGTGACAACCCCATTCAGTGCTCACTATTTTTCCAATTATAAGAATATGCAGGACTTCCCTGGTGGTGCAGTGGTTGGGAGTCCACCTGCCAAAGCAGGGGACACGGGTTCGAGCCCTGGTCCGGGAGGATCCCGCATGCTGCGGAGAGGCTGGGCCTGTGCACCACAACTACTGAGCCTGCGCTCTAGAGCCCATGAGACACAACTACCGAGCCCACGAGCCTCAACTACTGAAGCCCGAGTGCCTAGAGCCCGTGCTCTGCAACAAGAGGGGCCACCGCAGTGAGAGGCCCATGCACCGCAACGGGAAGTAGCCCCGGCTCACTGCAACTGGAGAAAGCCCGGGCACAGCAACGAAGACCCGACACAGCCAAAATTAAATAATTAAATTAATTTTTTGAAAAAGAATATGCAGATTTGGATTCTCCCAACATCTCTGAAATGTTCCCACTACTTCAGTCTGATCCCTTGGGAGCTTAGCTGTAATCTGGCCACTCAAGGAAAAGGCAATAAAACTCTCTTCTAAATCACTACCGGCACCCAGGAGCTGGAGACAAGCTGAGCTAGCTTTAGTAGAAATTAAGAAAGAAACATTTGTCTTCAGCATAGAAACTACTTTTTCACTTTTTTAGGTCCTTTTTTCTCCTTCCAAGTGCTGGGAGCCACCCTCCTTGGACAGTTTGCTCTGTTCTTGATCTTTATGTTACTTCTTCAGAATTCATCCCATGAGTCATTTCCTGGGAAGCCTAAATGTCACACCTCTGGCTTCTAAAGGAGCCTGTTCATTAAACAAATAAACCAGAGCAAACTGCTGCTGTCTGATGAATATCTGCGGAGCACTGTGTAAACTCACAGGTGGTAACCCCTGTTCATCTTCAAAAGGGCTCAAGGCATGATGTGAACTGATGGAGTCAGTATCAGCCTGGTGGGAACATCAGGCTGAAGGATAAGGGGTCTTTCCAGTGGCCCTAAAATCATCCCATATCCTCTCTCAGGAATGGTTCCTAATAGCATCTTCCAACTCCCCAAAGTGTAATTCTCCTTCAAAATGAAAGAAAAAAGTGCACTGAAACTCTTCAAAGTAATTTTTTAAACTCTTCAAACATTTTTTTCAATGTTTTAATTGTCATTGGATCCTTTTTTTTTTTTTTTTTTTACTACTTACAAAATGCCGGCAAACATTTCAACACATGATGAGCGAGGGGTGGCCGGAGGGCTCAGGGACAGACTGCTCCGGTATTACACAGAGGCAAACACACAATCACACCATAAACACACGGCAGGTCATAATACTGCCTATAACTTCTCTTACAAGACTCTGTGTATATGGATATACACACACACACACACACATAGATACAGAGACACAGTTATATATGCACACACACATATATACATGCATGTAAATATATATATTTAAAGCCCAGAGTAGCCCTGAACTTCGTGTTACAGGATACAAACTGAATCCAATAAGTCCCCCTCCACCTGCTTCCCTCATCCACTCAGGGGGGAATCTTGTTCATATGCTCTCTGTCACTTCATCCACAGCCCTGTTCAGGTGGACGGCTGCAGCCCTGGTTACGGACCTTCTGAAACCCTGTCTCGAGGGAGAGAGGCATCTGACATGTATCTTCCTGCACCCAGTCTCACCCATTTCCCCCTCTCCCTCACACTGCTGCCAGAGTTATTTTCTAGAAACCACATCAGACCATATAAAATGCACCTCGAGCCCCTTTTGAGACTCCCCATCACTTACAGAATAAATTGACGTTCATCAGATTGGCATATTAGGCCCTATGCCACAGAACCTCAAATTATAATAGTCAACTATTACACTATACTATATGTATAGTATTACATAAAATTATACAATTATTACATATTATATGATCAATAATATAAGATCTCTGATATATTAGAGTGCTTACTACACAACAACCCTATGAAGGAGGTACTATTATTTCCATCTTACTGAGGGGGAAACTGAAGCACAGAGTGGTTAAGTAACTTTCCAAAGGTCACCCAGCTTTAATAGCCAGAATTGGGAGCTGAGCCCAGGCCATCCGGCTCAGGAGTCTGGACGCTAACCACTATGCTCTCCTGTCTCCCCTGACAGGCCTCCCTCTTGGTGCCTCTACCCCTAACCCCTCCAGCACGCCAGTCACCCCCTCCAGGCACACGGTGCTTCTGGGCTGGCACTGTCTCCCTCACCTGGAAAACCTCCAATGCCAGGGAGTAAAATTTCTTTCTCCGGACTGCCCAGACCTGAGTTAACATCATCGTCTTCCACTAAGCACTCCTCCAGCGCCTCTGCACCTTCTCCGGGTCTGCCCGGTGTTGCCATCCACTGCACACCTGTCTGGACACCACACAAACGATTCGCTCTTTAGTCTGGGGAGCACGACTTGTTCTTTATCACCCGGAGGGCTGAAGCTGGCTCTCAACTACTGGTTACTGATTTGAATTATAAAAATGGGAAGGAATAGGGTGACCCCACAGGCCACAATGTTGGGTACGTTTTCGTTAACAGCAGCAAACACAGACTTTAAAATAACATCCATAACAAGAACTACATCAGTCCTGACAAACTACGTCTGGTCTTTCCTCAAACTCTGATTTTCCTACAAATGACTAGGTTATGGCAGGGAGGAGAGGAAGGGCAGCACGTCCTGGACCACCATCTCCATCCCTGTCCTGCAGAATTAACCGAGACATGCACACAGCAGTCTGCGGAAGAGGAAGCGACGCCCCGTGCTGCGTGCTCAGGATGAAGAAGAAAGGAAACCAGCTCTCCCCACGTGTCTCCTTCAAATCGCCACCCTCCCACCCCCTCTCACGCCAATGGGGACAGAAGCGGGCCAGTGACACACTTCAACAGTTAGACCGCCTGACTCTGCTGAGCTCATTTCGAGCCATCATTTTCCTATCAACCCTGCACGCCAAGAAGGTGCATCTCAGCATCTCAGCAGTGTGGGTGTACGATGCCCCAACAGGACGCCTCATCACTCAATTTTACTGGGCCTTCTGTTTTCCTAGTTCGTTTAAAGGGATTCTTTTCCTTTTAGGAAAGGAGGACAGAATGGAGGGAGGGAGGAAGAGGTTATTTTAAAACACTAGACTGTAGACCAGGAGAGAAGCTCCTTATTCTATTTCTGTATTTATCCTTTATGTGTGGGAACAAGTCATAAAAGCTCTGTATGCCCCTGAAGCACTGTTCCCCTGGGGAACAAGAGAAAGGAATTTCCAGAACTAAGACTAAGCAGAAGTTAGGATTAGAGATGGGTCACGTGACCGTGGCCCCAAGCTGGTGTTTGCTGTTGACAGGGTGCATCTTCACTAAGCAACCTCGTCATCAAATAGAGGTGAGGTTTGACTTGGGTGCCTCCATGAAAGAAAGATCCTTCAGCATACTCCGGGCTTCTCTCTACAAGTTTAGATTCCTCAGAGATGACACGGGCAATAGTGACTGGGAAAAAGAAAAAGAGGGGTCAGCTTTTCAGGCACATGTCAGTATTGCTGGAAGCGTTCCTGTAGCTGAAGTTGTGGTGTTCGAGATCACAGGGGCTAATGCTTCCGCACGCGCAGCCACCTGAGACTTCTCCTTGGTGGGAAGCGGAGAAGGGAACACACTCAACCACGTGCTGTAGCTGTAGCTCCTGTCCTGATCCAGCGGCCCCGGGAGGCCACCGTAGGCGGAGATGTGTGTGTGGGGAGCCCTCGGCACTCCCTGTGCATCAGACAGCATCGACTTCCTCTAATTTGGGGTTCATAATTAAACTAAAAAGGTTCATAGGGGCTTCCCTGGTGGCGCAGTGGTTAAGAATCCACCTGCCAAGGCAGGGGACATGGGTTCGAGCCCTGGTCCGGGAAGACCCCACATGCCGTGGATCAACCAAGCCTATGCGCCACAACTACTGAGCCTGCGCTCTAGAGCCCGCGAGCCACAACTACTGAGCCCGTGCGCCACAACTACTGAGCCTGTGCTCTAGAGCCCGCAAGCCACAACTACTGAGCCCACGAGCCACAACTACTGAGCCCACGTGCCACAACTACTGAGCCTGCGCTCTAGAACCCACGAGCCACAACTACTGAGCCCGTGTGCCACAACGACTGAAGCCCGCGCGCCTAGAGCCCGTGCTCCGCAACAAAGAGAAGCCACTGCAATGAGAAGCCCGCACACCGCAATGAAGAGTAGCCTCCGCTCACAGCAACTAGAGAAAGCCCGCGCGCAGCAACGAAGACCCAACAGAGCCCCAAATAAATTTATTTTATTTATTTATTTTTTTTAAAAAAAGGTTCATAATACGTGCAGGGCTCTATGGTGGCCTTCCAATGTCATGAGAAAAGTGACCTATGATCAGGAAACTGCTCATCTTGATCACTGAAAAAGCTCAAGCCAGTTCCAAAGCCAACGGGTGTTTTCCAACCAGTATCCCGAGCTTAAACTAATCCCTTTGGGTTCTCACAGACACACTGCACGCCACCGGGATTTCACTAGAAGAGATGCTCTTCCTCCCATGCACAAGGCCCAATTTGCTATTATATCTTCCGCCATATGCATAATATGCTTGGGAAGGAAAAGAGGGGATGTTGAAAAAAAGTACCTCACTCTGTTCCTTATGAGTTAGAAAAAACAGAGAGAAAGCCTGAAAAGGGAAAACAGGGAAAGGAGGTTTCTTACAAACTCTCCAATAAAGGGAGAAGAAGTATTTGTTCAGGGCCTATTACGTGTTAGGAGCTTTTAACCCATAGGTACCCTCACTACCAACCGTCATTATAAGAACTCTAGTTTCCACTTTACAGATGGGGCACCTGAGGCTCAGCATTGCAGGAACAGTGACAAAAGACTGAGTCTAGAATGTGGCTGAGCAGAGGTGCAACCCTGGTGGTTCTAGCTCCAGTGTGGAGGTTCTTTCCTCCCTACCATACTGCCCTGTGAGAAAGGGCCCTGCTAGAGCATGCATCAGAGCAGTGACCTCGTGGAGAGGTACAAAAGCCCCCAGGACTTGGGTAAAAGTCCCAGGAAACCGGCTTCTTGGGTTCTTGCTTTCCTGAGGCCAATGCCTCTGTTCTGGCCTTTCAGAAGGATAGAGGGAGCCACAGTGCCTGGGTGCAACGGATGGAGAACACGCAACTCTTCATGTACATCCAGGAAGCCTACGTGCTTCCCAGCAGTAAAAATGGACAAAGAAGAAGATCGATCAACACCATCATTTCACTTTTCCATTTTAGAAAAGTTTAAAATATTTCTCTGAAGTTTTGATTCCTAGGTAGAAACTGACTGAAAATTGAGTCTGTCGTTTGATTCCATCTAGCTTCGAGGACCAGCAGTGAGGCCGGCATCCTGGTTTCAGTAAGAGAGTAACGTGAGATTCTACATGCAACGTGAATATTTAAAATTCTCCTGCTCATAGAAATCAAGCATTCAGTGGAGAGGCTCTGGTGTGCATTAATTTATTCGAGACATCTGTTGAGTACTTACCAGGTGCAGAGCTCTGTGTGAGGTGCTAAAAGGGTGAGGAGAAAAGGCAGAAAAAAGAAGGTAGCTAAAAATGATTACAATACCCAAAGGGTGACAGAAGGAGAGAGTGCTACGATCACCGATGAACAGAATGGAGAAATGTGATGTGCATGAGCTGAGATTACCAGGTGAATTACTGAAAATTATGTTATATGTCAATTTCAAAGCCCACCTTGGCAGGATTTAAAATACGTAAACACATTCACACATACCCCATCTTCCTGACCAAAGACCACATTTCTGTGAAACTTACAACACGTACCGACTTGTCATAAAACAGATGCCAAATAAACACTTGCTTGATTGTATCAAGCAAGTCAGGTGGTGACTGGGATTCAAATTTTAGCCCTTTAAGAGCTAAGGATGTATTTTGATATTTAAACTGCCCTTTATGAACAGTCACCTGAGATTATTCAGACACCCATTTCACAAACACATCCCCATGACATTGGTACTGAAGAAAAGACTGTTTCCAGAAAGCGACCAGACCTGACAGGATGGAAAGGTTATCAACTGAAACCAAATCCCAAACCCAATCAACATGGCACCCTGCTGGGGGGTCAAGCCTACAGAAACTAGATTAAGGGGTCTCTTGCCTTTATAGCTACAATTAACTGGTGGCTTTTAGTGTAAAGGAAAATCCAAGAGATGAGGAGAGTGGCTGGTTTCTGCAGAAAAATGTCAGCTGCTCTGAAACAACATGGTGGCCAAGTTCTTCCCATGGGGCACTGGGCCACTTTGCTCCTGTCATGTTGGGCCACAAGGCTCCATCAGTGAGTGGCTACGTTAGTGCAGGTTGGCTCAGGTTGAGAATAAACCAAGAAGCTGCTGAGCACCTCTTCAATGGGACAGCTCTGACACTTTAAAGAGTGAAAGCATCATGTCTAAATAACAAAACTCACCAGCTGAAAATAGTGTAACTGAGCAGGACCCTATGGGGCCTTCCCGGGACAGACACCTCCCCCATATCCTCTGCAGTAGCTCCACTCTGAAGTACCTGGGTAACAGTACCTGGTGCACACTTGCTGAGTTGTTTTACAGATGCTAAAACCACCATCAAACGGAAGAAATGAACTACTTGATGACCATGAGCCCCCAGACCTAGCTGTGCCTAAGGATTGATCGTGTTAACACCTGTGACACCACCCTGTCACCTCACCATCAGCCAATCAGAGAACTGTGCATGAGCTGATCAGATACCCTGTGACCAGCCCCTCCTTACCTGGTGTTTAAAAAATGCTTTGCTGAAGCCCACTGGGGAGTCTGGGGTATTTTGACCACAAGCCCCCTGTTTTCCTCGCTCGGCCCTGCAATAAACCTCTCTCTGCTCCAAACTCTGTTTCAGCTCATTTGGCCTCACTGTGCTTCAGGCACATGAACTTGCATTTGGTAAACAATAGTGTGACTTGGGACGAGTCATTTAATCTCCCTGTCCCTCAGTTTCCTTATCTGACAACAGGTATAACATTGTCATCTACTTCATAGGGTGCTGTAAGTATGAAATGAGATAATGCAAATAGAAGCCTTACAAGTTTCTCACTATTTCTCTCCTCCTCAGAAGCTATAGCTTTTCTATCTAGTCATTAAACACATGTTTAATATTTTAACTTTATTTCAATTGCAAAAGGTCATGCACTTAAAAAAAAGGTATATAAAACATGGATGTATTGTATATTATGCTCACACATGTGTGTGAGCACCACTTAGAAATAAGAAATAGAACCTTGTCGGCTCCACGAAGGACCCTCACATGGCTCTTCTCCACTCCAAGTGCCTCTATTCTTCCTGAAAATAAACACTGTTCTGTCTTCTAACAGACTACCATATTCTCTCAAGGTGGCCTTAAAAGACTTAATGCACGACAAGTGCTCGATAAATGTTGGTTACTGGTTTTTAAGGAAAATACAAGGTACACTCAAGCAGTTTTCTGCTTCCTTCTATCTCATTCCGTAATTGCACTTATATGTAACGTCTCTCACTCAGCCTGTCTCAGGGCATCACCAGGTTGCATTTGCCATTCTGAATATGGTTCTCAGACCCCACAGCGCACCGGGTTTGTAAAACTGTATTAATTTAAGGCACATCCTTCCAATTTCAGTCTAGTTAACTACTATCGTAAGCACCCTCGAGAGCAGCCATGAGGAAATGTAGCCTTAATATTGCCTCTTGTTCGCTGGATTTGTCCAACACTTTTATAGAAAAACCAGATACTTCCAGCAGCATTTTGAAAAAAAAAAAAGTGAAGAGAGAATGTGTCAAGAAGAAAGTCTATACACAGGGACCCTCCTGATCCCATACCCCAACAGCTCCACGTCACACCAGCAGATCTTTTTCTATTTGTCTGAAGCAGAAGAATATTCAGAGGACTTAGTGGAGAGATCACTGCGCATCTGCTGTTCTGTCCCTGGGCTTAGTGAACCTTTCAGAAGAAACGGGTTCATATCCTCTGGCCTAATTCTGAATTCAGCTGTAGCTTCAGAGCACAGTTCTACATGAACTCAGACCCAACTTCACTGAAATCATCCCTTCTCAAGGATACAACGCTTATCTGCGTCATCCCACTATCTGTCCCAAGCCCTTTAATGTTCAACCCCAGTGCAAGAGGAGCCTGAAATGGGTGGATCTAAAGCAATACATACAGGAGCTCCCAGTGCACATGCTGGTAATCTAATAACGCACCTTTATACTTGCTTTTCTCTCTCCCTGACTTACTCTGCCTCATTCCCATTTCCTGAGCTCATGTGCCAAATAGAATGCCTGCACCGAAACCCTTGTCCAGGCCCTGCTTTCAGGCTATCGCAAACTAAGACATGGATGTCAGGGAAAAGGAGTAGCAGCTCTGGAAGGCGTTCCTTTGTGGGGGACAGAATCAAGTGCCGTAAAGACTGATACCTGGGAGTGTGTGAAGGGGTTGGGGGAGGGCTTTTCTCAGTTCTACCTTTAACCAGCCACAGAGGTCACTGTATGTTAAGTCATGTATTAGTAAAACAAGATCTTCAACCAAACAGCTTTCTGGGAGCATAAAAATAACTCTGGGCTAAACTTGCCCCACATCATTAGAGCATTTAACTATAAGGACAGAGGAACAAGCTTACATTAGGATCGCACACAGTTCTGTCTTCTACGAAATGAGGGCACTGGCCCTAACTTGGGAGGCAGGTAAGCCTAGTTAAAATTTCTGGCTCTGGGGTCAGACAGATCAGTTTGAATTCCAGCTTTATCACTTAGTAAGTGATCATCTTACAAAGCTTTTGTAAACTTTGTAAACTTTTTGTAAGGTAATCTTACAAAAGTTTTTACACCTCTTTAAGCTTCAGTTTTCTCACAGGTATAAGAATAGTACCTTCCCATAGGAATAGCTGTGGAGGTTCCATGAAAATATGTATGCGATTTATTTAGCACTGTGCATGGGATATAGTAAGTGTTTAATAAATGTTCGTTGTTATTATTGTGATGCTGGTTTAAATTTATAACCTTTCTAGGAGTTGATGGATTACAGCAGAGTTTCTCAACCTCAGCACTACTGATATCTTGAGGAAGAAAATTCTTTGTTGTGGGGCTTGTATTGTAGGATGTTTAACAAGATTCCTGGCTCTACCCATCAGATGCCAGTCGCACCAACACCTGCCACCACCAAACCCTCATACTGTAACAACTAACAGTTTTCCAGACATTGCCAAATGACCCCGGGACATTTGCCTCAGTTGTGAACTACGGAGCTCGAGAAATTAGATTCTAACTCTAAACCTGTTGATTACTGATTCTGAAATGTATCATGTGACAAATTGTCTTCCTGCTGTATATATATTTATATATTTGTTTCTTAACACTTTTTTTAGTATTCAACTTTCCAAATGCAGCATATATGTCATAATGTTTTATTGAAATATAGTTGACATATAACATTGTTTAAGTTGAAGGTATACAACACACAGATTTGATCACTTATACTGCAATAGGACTGCCACTTGGCTAACACCCCTATCCAGTCACATCATTTGTTCTTGAGGTGGCAACAACTAAGATCAGTCTCTTAGCAAGTTTAATATTTATAATACATCTTAATACTTACGGTATCTTGATCCTCTCATCCTCTAATAGAATAATATTTCCCAGGGGGAATTAGATGTCACTAGATGCTCCACATCAAGTTAGAAAGGAGCACCTGAGCCTGTGAGGATCAAGCACTTATTCTTATGTAGGTACCAAGACCAGGAGCTCTAGGGATGAACTCAGACCAGTTGCTTTCCCTACTCTGGAGACCTCTCTCAGCGGTCTCAAGGTAACAGAGAGGTTTTGGAAAGAAAAGAACTAGTCTTTCCTGCTCTTGCGCTAACCCACGAGAGCAGCGGGAACAGTGCCTGGCAGAGGGAAGAGAAAATGAAGCCACCAGGAAGACTCTGCTTATGGAACTAGAAGGCATGAAAGCTAAGCCCGAGTGGCACCAGCAACCTGTGCCTGGCGCTCGGCTCCTTTCAGCATCAGAAATCTGTGCTGTGCATGGCTGTGAGTGAAATGTTTTTGCAGATCTTTCTGTTTCCATTTTGGATTTTCCTAGTATTTTTGTTTTTCTAAAGTTAATAAAGTTTTATTGCTTTTTATCCAGTTGAAACCTGATTACTTGTCGCTTCTCTTGCTCAATACTTTTATTACTTCTAATAACTAGTCTAAGAGCTGTGTGTGTTTACCTAAACTATCACTTAATCTGCAAACAATGACAGTTTGTTACCGTGCTTCCAATCCTCATAATTTTAATGCAATGTTCTTACTACACTGACTGAGGCCACTAGTACAATGATGAAACAGAAGGCTGAAGAGTGGGCATCCTTGCTCTTTTCCTGATTTTAAATGCCTTTTTAACATTTCAGAAAAAGGGAAGCACTCAATAAATATAAATACGCTAGAGCTAAAAAATAAAATTATTTTAAGGAAGACATTGTAAGAAGAAAAGAAAAACAATTTAAAACTCCAGGAAGGCAAAAAGTTTTCTGAGATGAGAATTGTAGTAACGTATCACCTCTGCAGAGAACATCATTACACAGACACAATAATGTAAACAGTGTTTACTGATTTAACTACACAAGTATATTGAGAAGACTGGGGAAGAAAGATAGAAGACTGGAGTAAGAGTCTAACCTAAAAGAATAAGAAGTAAAGAGTAAATATTAATACTAATAGTAGCATTATATTACAGTAGCATTATAAGATCTAATTTAGAAATCCAGAGTTAAAACTGGTTTCCTTTGAGCAACAGGGCTGGAATAATGAAGTCTGCGACGGGAGATGCGGTTTTCCTCGTAAGACCTCCTGCACTATTTGATACTTTACAACATGTACATAATTTAACTGGATGGGGCTTCAATAAAAGGCCAAGAGGTGTTATGCAAATTCAAGCATAGCAATAATAAAATAATGAATGTCCAGATGAACGATGTTCCAACAATAAGACAGCAAGTTTTGCTTAAACTGAAGATTCTTTTAAAATCATTTTAATATCCAGCACTAGCAAGGTCATGGTGATATGCACAACCTCATATAGTGATGTTGGGTTTAAGCTAAAATCATCTTTCTGGATGGCAATTCGGTAATCTGTGCAAAGAGCCATGCAAATGTCTACTTCCTTTGACATAATTTCACTTTATCCTATGGAAATAATTTTTTAAATGTACATTAATATTAACGCACTACAACTGGGGTCAATGTTCTTGTGTAAATTATGGGCGAGTCTTCTGTAAATGATGGTATATCCACTCGAAAGACTGCTCTCCAGTCATTCACAAGAGAATTTCTGAAAAGCATGGAAAAGGGTTAGAATATGAAGAGAGAAAGAAAGAAAAAATTAGAGAACAAAACTCTGTAGGAAGGGCAGAATTTCAGCTTTCAGACATGACAGAGAAATCTAACTTGACCTGTGACTGTAAAAAACCAGAAATCTGGACAAAACTTAAAAATCAACTGTTTTCAAATAGTTAAAACACACTGAACAAGGCTGGGATCTATGAGAAAAGGAAAAAAAAAAAAAAGACCTGAGCCCTAAGATCTCCCCAGATTCCTGTCTCGAAGCACTTTACAGATTTGGTACTGATACCTGGATATCAAGTAGAGCTTAGCGGTCCTGTCGAGTTGAAGAGACAGAAATTGAGGAAGCTGGAATATGAGAATTAGAGTACCAGAGATGAGAGAGCTACACAGAGCAGAGGTGCAGAAATTCTCTTGAGTTTTCAGCTGATATGCAAAGCTTTGAGCAAACTACAACCTCTGGGGAAAGAAAATTACTGGAAAGGCAGATTCATTTAAATTCTGATCATTAAGAAGAGAGAAAATTCACTGAACACCTGTAGCATTCTGTACAGACTCCAGAAGGCTGTACTCGAAGGGCTAAACTAGCCCTGGAGGAAAAAAACACCCTAGACCCATCCAAAACAAATTTGAAAACAAGCTTTGGAAGGACTGTGCAAATAATTGCTAGCCAGAACAAAACTCAGTACTCTACAGTGGAGTAAAACAAAACACAGAGAGTCAACAATGTGACAGGACAATGCTCAGTATTCAATCAAAAATTACTAGGCAAATGAAAAAGTGGGAAAATGTAAACTATAAACAGGAGAAGAATCAATCAACAGAAGCAGACCTAGAAATAATGGAGAATTGCAAGCAGATACTTAAAAACAACTATTTTATTTATACCCAAGGCTTGAAAAGTAAGCATGAACATAAGAGAAACTGAGAAAAATTTAAGATCTAAAAAAGAACCCAAAACTTGGAAAGCTAAAAAATACTATATCTGAATTAAAAGTTTCACTGAATGGGTTTAATAGACGATTAAACAAATGCAGAAGATCAGTGTACTTGAAGACATACGAATAGAAACTATCCAAACTGAAAAACAGAAAAGAGACAAAAAATTTGAACAGAGCCTAGAAGTCCTATGGGACGATTTTAAATGTCCTAGTACACACATAATTTGAGTTCTAAACGACAAAACGAAAGGAGAAGGTGCCGAAAATTTTTGTAAAAATAATGGTTAAATTCTTCCAAATTTGATTTACAAAACTATAAAAGTATAAATTCACAGATCCAAAAAGCTCAACAAACCCAAGCACGTTAAAATAAAGTAACACCAAGATACATCACAAATTATTCAAAATTAATAATCAGGAGAAAGTCTTTTAAAAAGTAGACAGTTAAGGAGATATCCCACATACAGGTAAACAAAAATAAGAATAATCTCTAACTTCTCATCAGAAATAATGCAACCCAGAAGAAAATGGAATAATACCTTTAAATTGCAAAAGGAAAAAAATAAGTCCATCACCTATAAATCTATACCCAGAGAAAATATCCCACAAAATTGAAGGTAAAATAAAGAAATTTTCAGATAAGTAAAAGTTGTATGAATTCATTGCTAGTAGGCCTCCACTCTAAAGCATATTAAAGGAAGTCATTTAGGCTGAAGAAAATTATATCAGATAAAACTCAGATTTACACAAAAGACCAGAGTAGCAAAATAGTAACTTTTTTCTCAGTTTTTAATTTACTTAAAAGATAAATAACTGTATGAAAAAGTAATAAAGATACACTGTGGGGTTTATAATATAGGTAGAAATAAAATGTATTTCAACAGTAACGTGAGGATTGAGAAGAGAAATGGTATTGTTTACTGTTTTGAGGTTCTTATACTACACACAAGTGCCATAATATTACATAAAGGTCGTCTGTAAATACAGTGAATCCTAGAGCAACCAAAAGTAATAAAACAAGGGAATATAGCTAATAAGCAAAATAAATGTCCAAAAAAAATTCAATCCAAAAGAAAGCATAAAAAGTGGTACACAGAACAGATGGGACAAATGGGAACTAAGCAAGAATGGTAGATTAAATCCAACCATACTGATAATTCCACTAAAATAACACCCAAATTAAAATGCAGAGACCCACTACACACTACCTACTACAAACAAAACACACTTTAAATATAAATACAAAGATTGGTTAACAGTAAAAGGATGGAAGAAAGATACACTATTCAGACACAAATAGTAGGAAGCTGGAATGGCTACACTGTATCAGACAAAATAACTAACATTCATGACAAGGAATAGTGCCAGATATAAAGAATGCCATTACATTATGATACAAGTCAACTTTTGAAGAAGACATATATAACAATCTTAAACAGCAGAGTTTCAAAATACAGTCATCAAAAATTGACAGGGGGCTTCCCTGGTGGCACAGTGGTTGACAGTCTGCCTGCCGATGCAGGGGACATGGGTTCGTGCCCCTGTCTGGGAGGATCCCACATGCCGCGGAGCGGCTGGGACCGTGAGCCATGGCTGCTGACCCTGCGCGTCCGGAGCCTGTGCTCCACAACGGGAGAGGCCGCAACAGCGAGAGGCCTGCTTACCAAAAAAATAAATAAATAAAAATTTAAAAAATTGACAGGGACTTCTCTGGTGGTCCAGTGGTAAAGAATCTGCCTTGCAATGGAAGGGACGCAGGTTCAATCACTGGTCAGGGAACTAAGATCCCACATGCCTCAGGGCAACTAAGCCTGCATGCCACAACTACTGATGCACCTCAACTAGAGCCTGCAAGCTGCAAACTACAGAGCCCACACACTCTGGAACCCACACATCACAACTAGAGAAGAGAAAACCAGCACACAACTAGAGAGGAGCCTGCGCACCAAAACGAAGAGCCCGTGCACCGCAATGAAAAGATCCTGCATGCCTCAATGAAGACCATGCGTGCTGCAACTAAGACCTGACGCAGCCAAAAATTAATTAATTAATTAAATAATAAATAAATCTAAAAAAAATTGACAGTATGGAAAAGGGAAATAGACAAATTCATAATTTTATTTGAAAATTTCAAAACTCCTTTTGCCATGTTTGCTAGAAAAGTAGATTTACAAAAACAAACAAAATTTGAACAACACTGTCAACCAGCTTGACCTAATTGTCATTTATAAGATACCTTACCCCACACTGCAAAGTGAACATTCTTTTCAAGGGCACGTGAAACATTCACCAAGATATTCTATATACTGGTCTATAACATAAGTCTCAATAAATGTAAATGAGCTGAAATCCTACAAAATGTGTTCTGTGATTATAATGAAATTAAATTTGAAGTCAAAAGCAAAATTATTTTAAAATAGTTACGTATTACAAAATTAATACCAATATACATAACGGATAGGTCCAAGAAGAAATCATAAGGAAATTCAGAAAATATTTGAAACTGGATAACAATGAAAATATAACCTATCAAGCTTGTGGGATGCAGCTGACACAGTGCTTAAAGGGAAAAGAATAAAACTTTAAATACTTAAATTACAGAAAAAAATCAATAATATAAGCTTCCCATTTTAAAGGAACTGGGGAAGCAAAATTGAATTGAAAAAGTAAGTAGAGGAAAGAAAATAATAAAGACTGGAAATCAATGAGAAAGAAAATGACAATAAACAAAAATCAAAATAAAATCTGATTCTTTGAATAGATCAGTAAAATTGATAAGCCTCTAGTAAAACTGATCAAGAATAAAAGAGAATTTTAAAAGTTATCAATATCAGGAATGAAGGAAAAACTAAGGAATATCATTAGATACCAAAGAATAACTAAAGTATATTGTGAAAAATTTTAGGCCAAAAAATTCAACGACTTACATGAAACAGACTGCTTGAAAGACAAATTATCATAACTTATATAAGAAAGAAAAAAATGCAAATAGTCCTATATGTATTAAAGATATTGAATTTGAAACTGAAATCTTTCCCACAAAGAAAACTCTGGTTCAAGTGGCTTCACTGATGAATTCTATAAAATGTTTAAAAAGAAAATAATAACAATTTTTTAAAATTCATTCATAAAACAGAGGAGAAGGAAACCATTTTCAACTCATTTTACAAGGTCAGGTTTACCCTGATAACAAAACCAAACAAAGACATTTCAGGAAAATTACAGACTAACATCTCTCCAGAACATAAACATGAAAATCTTTAGTAAGTCCCACAGTATCTAAACAGTACAATACAGCATGACCAAATGATGTTTATCCCAGGAAATGCAAGGTTGTGTAACATTCAAAAGTCTTTAAATTGCAATCTATTGCATTAACAGAACAAAGGAGAAAAATCAAATGATCATCTCAAAAGATGAAAAAAAAGTGTTTGACAGGGTTTCCCTGGTGGCGCAGTGGTTGAGAGTCCGCCTGCCAATGCAGGAGACGCGGGTTCGTGCCCCGGTCTGGCAAGATCCCACATGCCGCAGAGCGGCTGGGCGCGTGAACCATGGCCACTGAGCCTGCGCGTCTGGAGCCTGTGCTCTGCAACAGGAGAGGCCACAGCGGTGAGAGGCCCGCGTACCGCAAAAAAAAAAAAAAGGGGGGGGGGTTTGACAATATGCAACATCCATTTATGATTTGAAAAAAACTCACAGAAAACTAGGGATAGAAGGAAACTTCCTTAATAAAGGGCATCTATGAATAACCTACAGCTAACATCATACTTAATGGTGAAAGACTGAACAATACCTCCTCTAAGGATGTCCACTGTCACAATTTCTATTTAACATTGTACTGTATTATAAAATGTGTTTTAAAATATACTAGGTAGCCAGCACAATGGAACAGGACAAAAAATTAAAATAAGTACAGATTGGAAAGGAAGAAATAAACTTTATTTGCAGGCAATATGATTGTATGTTTAGAATATCCTAAGGACAAGGTCAACGTACAGAAATTATTTGCATTCCTATATACTAAAAGTAAATGGTTGGGAAATGAAGTTTTCAAAAACACCGTTTGCAACAGCATCAAACATTAAATACTTGGGAATAATTTAACAAACTGTAAAAAATCTATAAACTAAGCCCCAATAATGCAGAGAAAAAAAATGATAAAAATGTATATGAGAATATTCAGTGGTGTTATCACTGTGTAGGATTATGGGTGCTTTTTATTTTTTTCTTAATACTAAAACCGAGCAGGACCCTGTGGGGCTCCTGGGCATGCAAGCCTTTCTGTGTCCCCCGTTCCTTATTTGTAGGGAACAGGCTTCAGCCTCCATGACCTTCCCTGAGTTCCAAAGGGCAGGTTCAAACAGTTGCTAATCAGGGAAGGGAGGGGATGCGGAGACAAGAAACTGCAGTGCAGTCTTGGGACAGGATCTGCAGAACTAAAACCCCCAACAAATGGCAGATGTTAACTACATCTTAAGATGTTAACATGATTCAGCACTTCTTCATTCCAGAGAGAAGATCCACCTCCGGAGACCACCTGAGGCCAGATTAAAGGAAGGCAGGCCCTGCACACACCCTGGTCCTTATCAGCAACTCCGCCCTTGAACCATTCCTATAAAACTCCTCACCAAATCCCCCCCATCCCCATGTTTGGGACACACAGCTTTGAAGGGCATGAGGCTGCTGTGTCCCCCTTTGCCTGGCAAAGCAATAAAGCTATTCTTTTCTACTTTACCTGAAACTCTGCCTCTAAGATTTGATTCAGCACTGGTGCACAGAGGCTGAGTTTTTGGCACCGATAGTTTTTGTATTTTCCAAACAGTATGCTATATCACATATTTTACTCTCAGGAAAAAAAAAAATTAAGAAAAACAAAAACAAAACAGAATTTGGCCTTTGTCCTGGGAGAGAGCCTCTGAATCCTTGCAATTTTCTGAGTGACAGGAGTATCTTTGTTATTCATGGTTGGCCCTGATAGTTTATGCTAAAGAGGTGACCCACAGTGGGCCTCCGGATACTTTCAGGATAGTCATGCTAGAAAGACCATATGATTAGAGGATTGAAGCTTTGAGCCACATGGTATCAGCCTGACCTTCCAACTTCCAGGGAAGGAAAATGGGGTTAGAGATTAAGTTCAATTAAGTGGTCAATGTTCCCTCCTAATGAAACCCTAATAAAAACACCACTCAGTGGAGCTTTCTGGTTGGTGAACACATGGATGTGCTGCAAGGATGACACACCCTAATTCCAGGAGGAGAGGGCATGGGAACTCTTCATTCAGGACCCTCCCAGATCCAACCCTATGCTTCTCTTCATTTGATGATTCCTCATCTGTATCCCTTATAATAAAACCATAGTCACAAGTGTAAGTGCTTTCCTGAGTTCTGTGACTCCGTTAAGGAAATTATTGAACTGGAAAGGGGCTCCCCTGGATTTGTAAGGAGTCAGTCAAAAGTGCACGTGGCCTGGGGGTCCCACTTGTTGCTGGTCTCTGAAGTCGGGGCAACCTTGTGGATTGTGTCCTTTAACGTGTGGGGTCTGAGCTAACTCTGGGTGGTTAGTTCAGACCTGAATTGCAGTATACCCAGTTGGTGTCAGAATAGTTGGAACAGAATGGAAGCATAAAACAATGTTTGTGGAACTGGGGCATGTGTGTATATCCATTCAACAGTCATGTACAAGAAGAGGTGCAGCATCGAGAATTCCTGAAATTTTTACCCACTGGACTACGTTCATAACCCTCGTGTATACTGTGTGCTGGGAGAAAACAGGCTGAGGACCAAGGTACTAAGATGAATAGATGAGTTTATAAATGGTTCAACTGCTCACCAAAGTCATATTTTAGTAAACAACTTTAAGTTTTTATATTATAAAAACCTATTAATTTGAATCACTAATTTGAAATTTATAGCATATGGGCAAGATTCTGATTGTGGTTCATCTCTGCTTAGCCAACATTTTTTTATAATTAAAAAAAAAGGTAAGATCCTTCTCAGGGAGAATATTTAAGGAATAAAATTATTTTTTGAAGCTGAAATAATCTACTATATACAAATAATACTTATGCTAATTATAAACTGGCCTTACAGGTAATAATATCTCCTAGACCACAGTTAGAATGAAAAATCTATATCAATTTAGAGTTTTCTAAAACTAATAAAATGAAACCCAATCTATTTTTAATATATTTTAAAATTCAAATTCAACCTTTGTTTTTTAACCAAATCTTGGTGGCTTTTAAAATATTAATCTGAATTAGTAAAGTTTATTGAATAACACTAAGTCATCATATATCATTAATGTATTGGAAAGGCCTCTGGAATATTTTTGTTCAAGCAAACAAGGAGTTCAAGTGTTTCCTATTCAACTATCATACCCACCCCCCAAAACTCACACATGATCTTCCCACATATATTTCACCAAATGCACAAAAAAATCTACGAAACATTTTTATGAGAAAGACGAATGAAGTGTTATAGGTTACAGGAGGCTAAGGAGAAACAGCAGCTCAATTCAACTTGAGGGCCTAGAAAAGAAAAAATCCATAAAAGAAAAAATAAATTAATGGAAGAACAGATGGAATTTGAATAAACTGTAGTTTGGTTGATAATATGATACCAATGTTAATACCCTGTCCTGGATCGTGGACTATGGTTATATAAGATGCCAACATTAAGTAAAGCAAAGTTCAGGATATGAGGAAGCTCTGTAGGTGTGCTATTTTTGCAACTTTTCTGCAAGCCTAAAATTAGTTCAAAATAAAGAGTTCAAAACAAAGAAACATTTCTACCCCATATTAACATTCTGACATTTTTTACAAGTTCAGCTGGTTCTAGAAAGAGAAAAGTTCATTTTAAGAAGCTACTACAGGTACTGGGGTGTCGGTGAAATAATGGTAGTCCTACAAATTGTATCACTTGTTATTTTTACTACAATTTCTTATTATAAAAGTAATATGATCACCCTTCAAACTTTGTGGAAAGTATTTGCAAATTCTCGCAACAATGAACCAACCGCTGGTAGGGTTGTGTCTGCATCTCTCCTGTTTTTCCTTGGAAAAGAACTCAGATGCTATCCTGTATCTAAAGCTGGTACAGAGCTCGTATTCTGCAGTGGTCACATCTAATTTCTACTATGCCTCCAATCAGACCGAGTGCTTAACACTAATATACTTGCCAGAAAAGCAATAAAATGAACAGCATGGCACTTTTTCCAACAGGGCAAAGTAATTTATTTCGAATGTTTCCAAGCCATATGTATGATAAACCTTAGTAGGTAGAAGTAAGTAGAAATTTATGTTTTTTTGTTTTGATAGTATCATAAAATGAATTCCAATCACATCTGAGCTTGGGCAGGCTGAGCCACTCCATGAAGAAATAAAATAGCACAGTTTGGACTGCCTTACGCTGCAGAGTGAAGTTAAGGTCGTGAGCTCCTTTAGTGAGCAACCTTCCTGGATAGAGGCTGACTGGCCAAAAACTAGGCAGTGGGTGTCCGTCCATCTGTCACTTTAGAGATTACTTTGAAAGGCATGGTTTGCTTATGAGTAATATATAATGAAACATCAATTACATTTTCCAGGTTGTATACACTGCAATCACCCCAGGATGTTTTGTGAACTTTTCAAAATAAGTTTTTCTTGCTAAATGCAAGTATACATATGGAAACAATTTTTTCCCCCTCCAACCCAATTCTGTACATCCTCAAGTTTGCACTCAATCTATCCAGACATCTACAACTGATGTGGCAACAGCTCTGGTTGCTCTGCAGTGTTTCCAAGACAAAAAAATAAAAAAAGACAAAAAATAAATATACTTCTCAGTGTAACTGCTGTGAATTCACAAACAATGCTGTTAAATACTAATATTCTCCCTGTCTTTCAGTTCTAATTACAAAACCTACTATGGCGATCTACGATTTTTATTCATTTCATTTTTGATCTTTGAGAATAAGAAAATATTCCAAACTGCTGAACCATGGTTTTTCACACTGTAGATGACCCGTTCCAACAAACCCAGAAACTCCCATACTCCAGGCCAAGGAGAGCGGTTTTAATGAATCTCTGGAACAAGTCAATGTTGAATTCTGATGATTAGTCTGAAACTTAATTGTACTTGCCTCTCCCCCAGCCCAATCGATAGCTCCTTGCATGCGGCTTATTAGAAGCTGCCTGTTAATTACCTGGCAACTGCTTCACCCTCAGGGAAAACAAAAGAAAGCGCTATTCTAATTGCAGAGGTGCAGCTCTGGGTCAACGAGCAATACCAATGTTTTCCCAGTTAGCCCAATTTTGACAAGCTGGTAAGGAAAGCCTTTTCAGAGGCTCTCCGGGATATCTAGAAAGTGGATGTCCAGCGGGACCTCTTTGAAAGTGGGGGTATTAACCCATGGGCAGCAAGAACCCTCCAGGGAAACTCAGCAATCTAAGCATCTGTCTCCCCCAGAGAAGCTCCTCCAAGGATAGCGTGGGCCTCCACTGGGTCGAGAGCTCTGTGTTGATTTTTTTTTTTTTTTTTTTTTGCAGTACGTGGGCCTCTCACTGTTGTGGCCTCTCCCGTTGCGGAGCACAGGCTCCGGACGCGCAGGCTCAGCGGCCATGACTCACGGGCCCAGCTGCTCCACGGCATGTGGGATCTTCCCCGACCGGGGCACGAACCCGTGTCCCCTGCATCGGCAGGCGGACTCTCAACCACTGCGCAACCAGGGAAGCCCTCTGTGTTGATTTTAAGCAGCACAGTTGAGCCTTACCATTAAGTTTGTGACTGGCATTCCTATTGCAAAAGTTAAGCTCCTGTTTTAATCTCTTCAGAGCTGTCTTGTCCTTTCCCACATATTCAGATTCTGGCAATGTACTTTCTGCATCTGGATGTACAATGTAGTTTCCACATGGTCAGTGTGGGTGCTGCTTGGACCAATGGTGAAATACCGTCACTACTCAATACATTGTTTGAAGTTCCATGCCCACCATATTCTGACCACACAGCTCTGGGAGTTACATAACCAGAGGTTCTCCTATGTTTTCTCAGCTATTACTCCTCCTTTGTGAGCACAGATGGATTGCAAAAGTGGCAAAAGAATGGAGGGAGGAAAATCATGTGTCAGCTGCTGCTGCTGTTGGCCAGACTAAACCAGTTCTACTCAAAGTGTGATCAGAGCACCGGTAGCAGCATCACCTGGAAGCTTTTAAAGATGACAATATATGGGCCCTTATGTGGGCTTTACTGAGTTAGAGTCTTTGGAGGGTTGCGGGGTGGTGAAGTCCAGGAACGTGAGTTTTAACAAGATCTTCAAAAGATTCAGATGAACATTAAAGTTTGAGAGGAACTGCATGGGCCCAGCCGCTCCGCAGCATGTGGGATCTTCCCGGACCGGGGCACGAACCCGCGTCCCCTGCATCGGCAGGCGGACTCTCAACCACTGCGCCACCAGGGAAGCCCCTCTACCCTTTTCTTTATCCCAGTGACCTGAGCCTTGTTAAGTATCTGGGGAGGTAAGAACAGGGCTCAAGCATCTTATCACCTGCAGAGTCCTCATTTAAAGCTCATAGCTGCACAGTAAGTGCTTGTCAATTTATGAGTTCAACCTACAGAGGGTTTCCCGAAGCTGATAATCACATACTGTGGTAAGGACCGTGACGTTAAAATACCAAGCAACCAGCCAGTTCACAATTTGGGATTTAAGAAGCTGAGAAATAAGAACATCAAGAGTGCCATTATAGGGTAGAAGAGGAATCAATAAATATATACAAAGCGCATAAATGTGGGGCTAGGGTACAGGGACACAGAATTTTGAAGGTAAGTAGGCAGAGCTGAAAAGAGAATTTTTCTCCAATTAGTTACAGAATAGCGTGTCTCCATAGTTTTGTGATGTATCCACCATAGGCAGACAATTCATTAGGTTTCAGGGTTGAGAATTAAACTGTTGGCCAGGTCTCTGAGGCTAGTAGTTCTTTTTTTTGCAAATCCTAGAAAAATATTTTAGAAATCTTAGGCTCTTGGAATAACGTGACTGTTCAGATGTTTCAAGCGGTATCTTGACTGAATTGTTTGTATTAAACGAGACAGGTAAAAAAAAGATTCAGAACAGAAACAATGTGAAAGTTTCACAACCTTGCTTAATCAAGAGAATATGAAATACTCTGCTGGTGAGCGGCCTTGGGTGTAGTGCTATTGCCAGGGGCTTCAGTCTTTTGCATTTGTGTACAGCTTCCTTTTCTTAATTTTATTTATATTATTCCTTCCCTCACCACCAGGATTTTACAGCACAGTGTTTGCTTGTTTAAATATTCCTGATTATTATGCAGTCAAGTAAAGTAGAACTAACCCTGGCTATGACATTAAATCAGCCACCCTTCCTGATTTACCCTCTTCCATAACACTTAGAAATTATAGAGGACTTTCTTTGGGGCAGGTGCTAATTTTCAAATGCGTATTTCTTTTCCCAATTAAAAAAAAAACCCTATGTACTATCGTGGTAAAGTTAAAGCTGAAAAATGTGTTTAAGCATGAATAGCTCTTGTTGAAACATTCCAAGTTAATGCCATTTTACTGGGCCCATATAACTATGTTTGGATTTTAGCAGATAGGTTATCTTTCATGTCTATTTAGAAATTCTTAAAGGTTAAACACTCTTCAGAGGCAGAAGGTAAAAGGGCTCACATGTTTATAAAAACAGAATATCTCCATTAGGAGTGAGTTTTGATGGGAAGCAGGAACACTCATTAATATGCCTCAGATGCAGCACCATGGGAACCGGGCTCGTCCCATCACCAGCAGCACCAAAGGCGCCAGTGTGAGCCCCCGGCGTCTAGTTCAGTTCCGGGGGGTGGGGGTGCGTTTCTATTCATCACTCACTCACTGATTCATTCAACAACTCTCATTGGGCACCTACCCTATGCCAGGAGCATCTAGGACTGAAGAGTCAGAGGGCCTATAGCTTGCAGTTTACTGGGGGTTACAAATGTTAGGTCATCAGAAGAGGAGACATGTGACTGTAAATTGAAAAAGTTCTATGAAAACAAAAATGTATGATGAAGAGCTGTGACAGTGGTGCCTGATTTGAATTGGAGGATATCTGAACAAGGGACGTGAGACAAGACTGAAGGAATACGTAAGATTCATTCAGATGAAGACTGGGAAGGTGTGTGCCAAGGCAGTGGAGTAGGGACAATGAGCACAGGGTAGGCTGTGTGGCTGGAGCAATGGGGCCAGGGAAGGGTGGCAGGGAGTGCAGAAGGCTTGCAGGTACGGCTAGCTCAAGCAGGGCCTTCTGGCCACGCCAAGAACTCTGGACTCTATAAGTGTACTGGAAGCTACCAAAATGTCTTAAAGAGGGAATATGACGAGGTTTTCACTTTTATGTCATCACTGTTGCTAGAGGGCAGAGACATGATTGCAGAATGCCAAAGCGTATGTAGAAAGACCATAGGAGGCTATTGTGAAATTCCAGACAGATAACACAGCAGTTGACCTAGGAAGGAGTAATTGGAACTAGAAAAAAGTGAACATGACCTTTAAATAAATAGGAGCTGAAATTAACAGGATTTAGAGATTGACAATGTGAGAGGTGGTAGACAAGTAGGTGTTCAGAATCGCTCTCTGTGTATATCCTGAGTAAGAGTCAATGGAGGACAGAAACACAGAAGGAAGATCAGGTTTGGGAGAGGGATGATGAAGGTGATTGTGGTCATACTGAATTTGTAATAGGGAAGAACAAATCTAATTCTAATTCCATACTGGATCTGTTTCTTTTACTTTAACCTTTATATTCTATTACTTTTGCTACAATTAAGAATGTTGCCTATAGCTTGAAATATACAGGACAACCCATTCTCAAGGCTCTGACCTTTAAATGTATAACACTTTTCCATTCATATAGAGATTAAAAGTTGCAGAACAGAGAACATTTGTCTTGGAGGTTTATAGGAACATTGTGACCGGACCCACATGGACAGCTGCAAGAACAAAGGTTTCCAGCACCAAGAAGTTTGCAGCAACTAACCACACCCCCTCTCCTTTTAGTATAAGAAGCAGCCCGGATTCAGGGAAAATGGTTCTTTGGGACACTAGTCCGCCATCCTCTCGGTCTCCTGGCTTTCTGAATAAAGTCGCTACTCCTTGCCCCAACACCTCATCTCCCAACTTATTGACCTGTCCTGTGGCAAGCAGTATGAGCTCAGACTCGGTAACAAATTTGAGGTCCTCATGAGACACAGAGGAGATATCAAGTATGAGTCTGGAGCTTAGAAAAAAATCTGGAAATATAAACTTGGGTTTTGTCAGCATGTACCTGCAGCCACATGTGTGATCAAAACCCTCTAGCGAGGAAGTGCAAGAGGTGATGGCTCAGAACCAAACCCACAGGGGCTGTAGCAGTGAAGGACTGGGAACACATGGAGGAGTGGTCAGAGAGAGAGAAGGAAAAGCAAGAAAATGCAATGAAACAGAAGCCAAGAGAAAAGGACATTAAAAAGGAGGGATGGGTCAACTGGACAAATGTCTTTGGGATGTTAAGGTAGAGGAAAGCTTAGAAGGAGCAACGTGGATGGTGTGAACCCTTTAAAGAGCAGCTTCAGAAAAGCAGGGAGCAACTCCAGAAGTTCAGCCATGAGAGGGAAAATGCCTGCACTGGTAGCTACAGGGTCGAGGGAGAGCATTCCAAAGGTGAGGTGCCGAAGCATCTTTGACCGGCTGAGGGAAAGATCCAGTAATAAATGAAACGTGAGTTCTAGGAGAGAAAGGAGAGGAAGGAAGATACTGACTAGATGGGAGACTAGTATCCAGAGAGTTCTTTAAAAGGTAAAGGGGAACTTCCCTGGCAGCCCAGTGGTTAAGACTCCACGCTTCCCATGCAGGGGGCGCAGGTTTGATCCCTAGGCAGGGACCTAAGATCCTGCATGCCGCACGGCATAGTCAAAAAATAAGAAGAAGAAGAAAAGAAATTTAAAAGGTAAAGGGATGTTTCTTTTATCACAACAGGACAACGCAGAGAACAGGTAGATTAGACAGTGGGAAGTTGGGAGCATCCCCCCCGAGGGCTACCATCCTCTGTATTAGGCTCAGAAGGTAAAATTGCATCCAGGAGGCGAGAGTAGGGGGCTAGGAGCAGGGATGGGAATACGAGCAGGGAGGCACTGAGATACTTGCGGAAGGATGAGTCACTGAGGACAATGGGACCATGGACATACTAGAGAAACGCAATAGGGTTGCCGAGTGGCACTGAAGCCACAGTGAGGCTGCTGGGCTTACAGGGAGGCGTTCTGCCGTGGTTGGATATGAAACTGATTATGAACTACTCAGTGCCCATTCTAGCCAGCTAGCCAGGGCATGAGGGACATTCTTCAGTTTTAAGCCAGTTGCCTTATAGCTTTCTCGTTTTGTACAGCTCAAAAGTAAAATAACTTTCTGTTGCTCTACAACCAAGGAAATAAAATCTCAGAATTTTACTACAAGTGACTCATGATAAAGCATAAAAATAACAATAAATTAGCCCTCAATGAATTATCTTAGAGTACAATCACTGCTTTACATTGTTCCTGGTGGCAGCTGGGCAGGAGGTGAAGAAGGTTGCAGGGTCTGGGAGTGGTAAGGACGGGGGAAAGGATCACGGAGGGCAAGCCATAGATTAATTTGCCTCAGCCTGGATAATATTTTCTTAGAAACAAACCCCTCTTTAACTGGTGCAATGCTTCCCATTCTGCATGGAAAACATAACATGAAATCCAGTAGACCATTTGGAGACTTAGAAACAGCATTCCTTAACCAGAATACCAGCAGAACTCAAGGAAACTCAAACTGACCCTATCTGCAGCCTGTGGGTTGCAAGGAGCTCACTTTGTTCTGGAAAATTAGTGTATGCCTGACTTGTCTAAATTTGCATTAATGGGAAACACAGTTTCCAATTATGAATGCTTATGGCAACCAACAGGCTGAGTCTTAGAAACATCAGATTAGCTCTTCCCCATGCATCTAAAACTTATACTACCCTGCCTTTCTCTACCACCTTTGTTTTTTTCCTGTGGAGCACAGATGCAATGACAGACCTTTTCGGGCTTCCCTGGTGGCACAGTGGTTAAGAATCCACCTGCCAATGCAGGAGACACGGATTCGAGCCCTGGTCCGGGAAGACCTCACATGCCGCGGAGCAACTAAGCCTGTGCGCCACAACTACCGAAGCCCACGTGCCTAGAGCCCATGCTCTGCAACAAGAGAAGCCACGGCAATGAGAAGCCCGCGCACCACAATGAAGACCCAACGCAGCCAAAAATAAATAAATTTATATTTTTTAAAACCCAAATACTTTATTTGAATGTCTAAAATATTTTTTAAAAATTTTAAAAATAAATAAAAGACCTTTTCACGAGACCTCCCTAGTGGTCCAGTGGTTAACAGACTCCATGCTTCCAATGCAGGGAGCATAGGTTCGCTCCCTGGTCGGAGAACTAAGATCCCACATGCCTCGTGTCGTGGCCAAAATGAATGAATTAATTAATTAATCAATTAATTAAAATAAAATAGACTGGAAAAGTGCAAATGAAGGAAAAATCTTTTTAAAAACTGTATGGCCTTTGATCCAATAATTACCATCTAGAAATCTATCCAAAGAAAACAGAAATTCAAGCATAGATTTAAAAAATAAATAAAAGAGCTTTTCACTATTCGAGAAGTCGTGCACGACAGCAGAGAGAAACTACATGCCTCGTGAAACTATTCACAGAATATATCCAATCTGCTTGTTACGTCTCCTGGCACCTGTATATCTGGAGCCCTTCCCTAAAAGTAATACAAAAAGCTACGCTTAATAAACAAATCTGTCAAAACACTGACTTATACCTCAAATCCAAATATTTTAGAAACAAATGAAAAATGAAGATCACTGACGTTTCTGCACTAGCTTCAGTTCTCTGGGTTTTGTCATGTCCTCGGTCTTTCACTTGCTCTTTTTCTTGCAGTGCGTATCTTTTTTTATAATGTCTGCAACCTCACAAGTCTAACTACTTATTAATTTGCACCCAGTGTCATTTGATTTGCTTTCCCCAAATAGGATTTCCCTATGTTTGAAGAGTAAGAATGATGACACATACGTAAGCAGCCTTCCCTCCCCATGCTCTGCTTTCTAAGGGCTGTCCAACTGTTTCTAATTAGGCTGTGTACTTGAAGGATCTGAAGCATTAGTTTAATCTCTAATCAGAAGAGGAATTTCTCTTTTACCTTTAGAGTCTTGTGAATGAGCCCATCACTTATTTACTCTTAGGATAACAGAATTAATACCAGGGGAGTGGAGAAGACACGGTCACATTTATTTCTTTAATTTATCAACTTGATTTCCATCCAGGAAAGCATGTTGGGATAAAGAGGGAGATAAAAGTGTGGGTTCAAAAGACTCTCATTTTAACCTCTGTAGGTGGCCTAATACACTGGCTGACTGTGGAGTGGCATAAAAAACTCAAAAGTTCCCATCATTTGTGGGGATGAGTTTGAAAAAGTAGGGAGCACAAAGGAAAAGAATGTCATCCCCAGTTGTGATTATTTCAGACTCTAGCTATTGGAAGGCATGTAGTTAGAAAAAAAAAGACACATAGATCAAAAGAGATCTCCCTTCTACCTTCTGAGTTTCAAAAACTAATTGTTCCTATCCACTCAATTTCTTCTACTTACATGACTTAACACACAGACATGAAATGAGATAAGCCAATAGATCAAAACCCAAGTCTTCTTTTTGAACCCAAGTCATCCAGTTAGTTTTACGAGTCTTTGATCTAACAGAAAGCTTCAAAATAATCCACTTGAACTGTTAAAGTTTAGTATCAGGTACATTTCCAAATTAAGTTCAAGGTCATCTCTCTCCATCCACTCTTCACCTTCATGCACATAAATCTTTGGATGACCTTCCCATTGTGGGTAGGTTTATTTTTTCAGTCTCTTTATTCCTGCATAGGAATGCCACTCTAGAGTCAGGATATTCTGGAGATCCTATAACACACATTCTCTTTATTCAATGACTAAAATAAACCAAAACCCAAGGAAGGCAGAGACCATGCCTGTTCTACTTCCATCCTGTAGACCTAGCAGAGCAACCCGAAAAGTGAGCCAGAGAGAGTGTCAAGGATGGTGATGAGATCTACCATCGACACATAATTTAAATCGCTCACACTGAAAGATAACATGTTCTGTCCTTTATTTTCTTGTTTTAGGACTTCAACATATGAATTTGGGGGACACAACATTTAGTCCATACCAAGGAGAAAGAAGGGATGAAATAATGCTGCAGACCTCTGTGGTACAGGAGTGTAACCAAATGTACAGAATTTTATCCTCCCATCTGTGTCAAAACTTTGTAGTTGATTTGTGTTCTCAAAAACGCTTATCAGTTTGGTGCTTCCATCTCTCTTATCTTTAGCCTTTTTTCTGGGTTCCTTACCTATATCCTGGCTCCCTCCTCTAAACCATGAAGACGCATTACCATTTAAAAAAATACAATTATGGAAAAAAGTAGGAAGCAGATAATATGTTTTAATTTTAAAATGGAAAGTTTGCTCAGCTAACTTTAACCTAAAATAAAAACAGCAGACCCTGTTGGAAGAATGGCTCTTCACTAACAGATTCAGCCCTGCCCCCAAGCCTATTTACTGGACTATTTTAACTTCCATTCTGGTTTTCAGTCCATGGTTTTTGTTTTTGTTTTTTCTTTGTCTTTGCCTAATGCTTTTCATCAATGTAATATTAACAAAAGAACCTGACTAAAACCCAACACAGATGATACAGACTGAAACACCAATTTTAGTCACAACCGAATTAATTGAAGGCATGGAAGCTCCTGTTTTCAGTTTGTTATCTTAGTGTCTTATTTGCGCTAAGCTGGACAAATCAGTGCTGAGGGTATAGTTACTAACGAAATTGGCCTAAAATATGGAACATGGCTGCAATTTTCCTGCCATAGTGCTTGGTGTGGCGTGCTGGCTGGAATAGCAATAATAGTGATAAGGTGAAGGAATGATGATAACAATTAGGTATTGAACATTTCTAATAATTGGAAACATTGTTTTTTCACGTAACTTTTAACTTCACTCTTCATTTATGGACTTGGATACATGTGGTATTCTTCTGGCTAAACACAGCTAAATACTAACATATTTTTAAACTATTGTAAAAAATATATACACATAAAACCACGTGGCTGGCTCAGAAGACACCTCCTCTTTGTAATTCATATTAATGCACTAAGAAGTAAGCACAATAAAAAACCAGGTGCTTCTGATTCATTTATACCTCACCAGAGCTCTCAGAAATCTCACAGCAGTTTCCAGCACCCCTAACACCAGTTTCTAAATAACAAAGTAGATACCTATTGCTCGTTATCATCAATCACTCTGTCAACCATACAAAGGTAAATCAAGCTTGGACTGACCCTGAGGGGTTTCCCAAATTCATCACTCAGAGACACAAACAAGATCCTGGCTAAACCACTCTAGGCTACTGGGTCTATTTTAAAGTTCCTCAGATAAGAAGATTCCATAATCTCCTCTAGTTTGTTTCCTATTCTAAAACCTTGTGAAATATGGAAATGTTATTCTCCCTGTGAGTCTGTCAGGCTGTAGTTCACCATGTTCTCAATGAAGGTGAAAAGCATTTGCCACGTTCAGCGGCAAAGCACCTAGCATCCCACCACCGCTTGCTAACAGGCAGAGTTCGTTCGTTCATTCAACTGTTCCTTCCTTCCTTCCTTTTCTCTCTCTCTCCTTATAATTGTATTTTATTTATTAAGCTACAGTTGATTTACAGTATTGTGTTAGTTTCAGGTATACAGCTTCAGATTCTTTTCCATTATAGGTTATTACAGGTTACTGAATACAGTCCTATGTGCTATAAAGTAAATCCTTGTTTATTTTACATATGGTGGTGTGTATCTATTAATCCCACACTCCAATTTATCCCTCCCCCTCCCCTTTCCCCTTTGGTAACCACAAGACGTGCAAGCAACCTAAATGTCTATCTACAGATGAATGGATAAAGATGTCGTATATATAGAGAGTGGAATATTACTCGGCCATAAAGAAGGATGAAATATTGCCATTTGCAGCAACATGGATAGACCTACAGATTATCATACTAAGTGAAGTAAGTCAGACAGAGAAAGACAGATATCATATGATATCACTTATATGGGGAATCTAAAAAAATAATACAAATCAATTTATTTACAAAACAGACACAGACTCACAGACGTAGAATTCCTTTTTGTTTCTTGCTCTACCAGGCGCTTCTTAAATCTTGGTTTAGCTTTTTCACACACTTCCTTTCCCTCTTGAAGATCTCATATAATCCTCCTCATTAGACTGGAAGTTACTTAAGAGCAGGGACTATATCCGCGTTGCTCACCTCTACATTCCTATTACCTAACACACGATCTAGTACATACAAAGTATTCAATAAATATTTGTTGAAAGAACAAATAATATAAAAATGAAAAGAGACCCAAGCTATGTTCCTCCTTCTTATCTCACTTGACTAAAGAATACACTCAGTGAACCACAGCTATAGCGTTCAAGGCTGAGCAATGGCTGACCTATGATGCCAAGTTGGATCCAGCATAGTTGTCTTGGGGATGCTACTCCGGAGGGACCTTTGAAGGGATAAAAATGGATTTAAAAAGAAGCCAACAATGCAGTGCTACTCCCTTCTGTTGTATTACTTGGCTTCCGACATTACAACCTATCTGAAAGTCCACTGGTGCCCACTTCTGATTCTAAAAGACATATCCCATTCATCACATACTTCACAATTAGGAGAAACCTAAATTATGTAGATGCTGCAGGGCATGTGGGTTGATTTTCCCCTGCCCTCCCCACATGCGTTCATTCCACTGTGGTTACAATTTGCCAGTTTTATTCTCTAGCAACATAGCTTGCCAAAGCATTCTGGAACTACAGTGATAGGCACTGAACACACAGCTAGAAGGACAGGAATGAGAAATACCATCTGGAATGTGGAGACCTGGTTTTCTATTACTTATTTAGTGCTGACCCCATTGTATGACTGTTGTTGGCAAGTCAGTTCATTTCTCTGGCCTTGGTTTCCTCAGTTGATGAAAAGTTCAGATAAGATGACTTCAAAGGTCTTTTCAAGCTCTTACATGTTATGATTATTCCTAAAAAGATGACAGTATGTTGAGCCAGAATTCTTCAGGAAACAAGCTGATCTATGCCTGATGCAGGAAGCAGAGAAAAACCTGTCCTAAGCCTGGTACCCAAGGACACCTGCCCTCAACTCTGCCCCTCCATACAGGTAAGATGTCTGGGCCAAGGGAGTCTGCCCACCTGAAGTATGCATCCCCTTTTAAACCATATTCTGGGTATTGGGTACTTGGGACCATTTAATTCTTTGCCTAGATGGCCAAGACCTTCAAGAAGATGGATCTTGGGCAGGTGTTCTGGTGGGTGTCCACACCTGTGCCCCAGAGGCTCCTCGTGGTGGGGGGATGGGCCTAATGTGGGAAGAGAAGGAGTCAACCCAAGGGCCAAGGGGGAGGGCGACTGCGTTTGTACTCTTGTCCAGACCTGACAACTCACAGTGGAGGACTCTAATTGGAGGTCACTTTATGACTGAACAATGACAGCAAAGGTAAAGGAGAGAGGGCGGATGAAGCAACACCTTCCTACCTGCTTGTGGAAAATCTAAAACCAATCACTCTGTTTTCTGGTCCTCTGAAGTTCTGTATATTAAAAAATATAATTGGCACCCTGTTTTTGCCAGAGTCCCTGTTAGGCTCAGAGGATACAGAGTTGAATAGTGTCACACTGTCCCAGCCCTGAGAGCACATGAGGAGCTGTTTTACTGTGTATTACATTGTATCCTCTGTCCTCCTGCAGACGAGGGAGTCATTTAAAATGTTGAAGTTGACTTTAGAAGGCCTTTTTCAGGATTACTGGGGGGACAATTTTATGATATCCAAAAGGCTCAGAATCAAAGGTGGGCAAAGTTTGGGAGGAAAGAATGTCCTATACAGAGAGTAGGGGCGAACCAAAGACTCTTTGATCCATGTTTAGAAGGCACTGGAGAGCAGACATAGGGAGGAATTTTTCCAGATCTAAAAAAGCAAACCTGCTACATAGGTGCTGGATAAAAGTGAGTGCCTGAAACATAGTAATTATTTATAAAGATTTGGGAATAAAATTAAAAGAACCAAGATATACACATACAGAGGACAGAACCGGGAAACAGATATTTGTAAAGAAGTCAGAAGATTCAGGTCCTTTAGGGGTGAAATGGAGAATCAACTATATAAACCAGAATCCCAGCTCCCAGTGGTTTTTTTGGGCTGTCAAGAATAGAATCTCTAAAAATTATCATTATGTTTTGTTATTACTTTTAGCTGATATATATGACCTCTATTGATTATATATACACATACACATATCAATATATATATACACATATACATATCTATATATATACACATATACATATCAATATATATTAATATATAAACACACATATATTAATCTTATATTCAGCAATCTTGCCAAATCTTCCATATTAGTTCTAAGTTCTCTATAGATTCTCTTGCACATAGATTCTCTATGTAGAAATCATCATATCTCATTTCTCTAGGTAGGACCTCCAGACTAGGTTAAATGGAAGTAGTGAGAGTGAACATTCTTCTCTTTGAGCTATCAGCAGAAAAAATGTTTCCAATATTTCACCATTAGTGTGGCGTGTTTTGTAGGTACACTTTACCAGGTTAAAGAAGCCTGCTTTTATTTGTAATGTGCTACCTTTTTTTCTCTCTTTAATATCATAAATGGATATTAAATTTCATCAAATGCTTTTGCTTCTTTTGAGATAATTATAGGATTTTCTCCTTAACATGGTCATATGGTAAATTACATGAATACATGTTCTAATGTTAACCCATACTTGGATGGATAAACCCCAACTGGACGTATTTTCCCCACTTACTGGATTTAGTTTGATAGTATTTATTCTATGTTCGCAAGTAAAACTGATCTACAAATTTTCCTTTCTCACAATGTGTTTTTGGCATTGTGATTATACCATAAAATGATTGGGAAGCTTTCTCTCATTTTCTGTGGTCTGGAATATGTAATTTGCAGTTGTTCCTTGACAGTTGGGTAGCATTCATCTAAATTATCACCCAGGCCTATATTTTATTTCTTTCTTTTCTTTTTTTTTTTAAAGAAGGGTGATTTTAAACTACTGTAATTTTTATCCAGAATATATAAAGCAGTCTGAAAACTCAGAACAGAAAAACAAACAACCCAGTTTAAAAAAATGGTCAAAAGATTTTTAAAAAGATATAAAAATGCAAGTAAATACATGGGAAGACTCTCAACATCATTAATCATTAGGGAAATGCAAATTTAAACCACAGTGAGATGCCACTCATACCTAGTAGAATGGCTAAAGGAAAAGAATGGACAATACCAAGTGTTGCTGAGAAGGCAAAGCAACTAGAACTCATTACTCTGTTAACAGGAATGCAAAATGGTACAGCCACTTTGGAAACCAGTGTGGCAATACCTTATAAAATTAAGTACACCCTTACCATATGACTCAGCAACCTCACTCCCAGTTATTCACCTGGGTGAAACAAAAATATGTTTATACGTAACTGTCAAAAACTAGAAAAAAACCCCAAAAGCCCTCCAACTGGTTTGATGAATACACGGCGGCATATCCACGCAATGGAATATTGCTCACAGGAAAAAAGAACGAATTGCTGGCACACATCATAACAGGGATGAATCTGAATACATTCTCAAAAGGCTACAAACTTTCTGATCCTATTTATGTATCATTCTGGAAAGGACAAAACTATGAGGACAGAAGACAAATCAGCTGTTACTGGGGCCTAGGGTAGGAGAAAGAGTTGTCTACAAAAGGGCATGAGGGAAGTTTTTAAGAGCAATAAAACTGCATTATGAATTAATTGTGGTGGGGTTTACATTTCTATACTTAATTATCAAAACTCATAGAACTGTACATGAAAAAGGGCGAAATTTACTGCATGTAAACTATACCTCAATAAAAAAAGTTTTAGAAAAGGATGATTTTTAAACGACTCATTTAATTGGGATACTGGTTATAGTTTATTCAGGTTTTCTATTTCTACTAGCTCCTATTTTGGCAACTTATATTATTTTCTAGGAAGTCTTTAATTTAGGTTTTAAATTTCTGGCATAAAATAGTTCAGCTTTTTCTTCTGAATAAAAACCTGCACTCTGTAGTTACGTTCATTTCTAGTATTTTTAAAATTTGTGTCATCTTCATTTTTATGTAATTACTTTTGCTAGATTTTTATCTAATTCAGAGGTCTTTTCAAATAACTGTTTTTAGGTTTTATAGATCTTTTTTAATATGTAATAATTTATTTATCATTTATTTCTTAGTATTCTCTAGTTTTTATTATAAAGTTTTCTTTAATTCAGTAATCATTTAGAATTGGATTTTTTTTTTTTAGTTTTATTTATTTATTTATTTATTTTTGCAGTATGTGGGCCTCTCACTGTTGTGGCCTCTCCCGTTGCGGAGCACAGGCTCAGCGGCCATGGCTCATGGGCCTAGCCGCTTTGCGGCACGTGGGATCTTCCCGGACCGGGGCACGAACCCGTGTCCCCTGCATCGGCAGGCGGACTCTCAACCGCTGCACCACCAGGGAAGCCCTATTTATTTTTTTATACAGCAGGTTCTTATTAGTTATCTATTTTATACATATTAGTGTATACATGTAAATCCCAATCTCCCTGTTCATCCCACCACCACCACCCCCATCCCCCCGCCACTTTCCCCCCTTGGTGTCCATACGTTTGTTCTGTACATCTGTATTTTTGTCTATAGATCTTATTTATTGTTTCATTTTCTTTTTTTAAATTTTATTTATTTATTTTATTTTTGGCTGTGTTGAGTCTTCATTGCTGCACACGGGCCTTCTCTACCTGCCGCAAGCGGGGGCTACTCTTCATTGTGGTGCGCAGGCTTCTCACTGTGGTGGCTTCTCTTGTTGCATAGCACAGGGTCTAGGTGCACAGGCTTCAGTAGTTGTGGCATGCGGGCTCAGTAGTTGTGGCATGCAGGCTCTAGAGCGCAGGCTCAGTAGTTGTGGCACACAGGCTTCGTTGCTCAGCAGCATGTGGGATCTTCCCAGACCAGGGCTCAAACCTGTGTCCCCTGAATTGGCAGGTGGATTCTTAACCACCGCGCCACCAGGGAAGTCCCTGTTTCATTGTTTTCTGATTCATTAACTTTGGCTCTTTTCAATCTTTCTTCTTTTCTAAGGTATGCATTTAAGGTCATAAACTTCCCTTTACTGCTTTAACTATATTTCACATATATCTGACATGTAATATATTTTCAGTCAGTTCTAAATATTTAATATTGAGTATAATTTATTCTTTCATCCATAAAGTAAATTTGTATTTAATCCATAAAATATAACTCATAACACATTTAATCCATAAAATAATCCATGAAAGATGTTAATTTTTAATTTCTAAACTTACGACGGCCTTTGGCCATCTTACAGCTTAATTGTGTATTTTTGTTCTCTTTATCCTTACTTCTTTTTGTCGGCCTGACCTATCAATGATCGACATATATTAATAGGTTTATTCATTTATCTTTGTGTTTGACCAACTTTTGCTGTATATATTTGTGACTACGAGGTTAGATACATACATATTTTGAATTGTTACATCTTCCTACTGAATGGTCCTTTTATCAATACACAATGATCCAACTTTATGTTTCTTGACTTAAATTATTTTTACCTGATATTAATGTAGATAAACTAGCATACTTTTAAAAAAATATTGCTTTGTATATCTTTTATGTCCTTTTATTCTAAACTTTTCTTATGTTTTAGGTATATTTCATAAAGAACTTATATCCTAATTTTGTTATATACTTTTTAGCAACCTCTATCTTTTAACTGGTATATATAGACCATTTACTTTTATTATAATCACTGATATACTTGGATTTATTTCTACTCTTATTCATGCTATCATGATTTTTCTTTCTATTTTTCCTTCTTTTAGAGAGATGAGGTTTCTTTTCTTTTTCCTTTTCTCTCTTCACTAGTTTAAGTTATATATCTGCTTCTGTTCTTTTAGTGGTTAGCCTTAAATATTTTTTTTTTTTTTTTTTTTTTTGGTACGCGGGCCTCTCACTGCCGTGGCCTCTCCTGCTGCGGAGAACAGGCTCTGGACGTGCAGGCTCAGTGGGGCTCAGGGGCCCAGCCGCTCTGCGGCATGTGGGATCTTCCTGGACTGGGGCACGAACCCGTGTCCCCTGCATCGGCAGGCGGACTCTCAACCACTGTGCCACCAGGGAAGCCCAGCCTTAAATATTTAATATGCTTACTTGACTTTGAAAGTTCAAAATGAATCTCTATCCTCACCTCCCATATAATACTGTAAGCTTAGAATGTCTTTACTCAGGTCTTGCCCTCCTTTTTTATATGTTGTTATCTAGTATACTAGTTCTGCCTTTATTTAATTAACCCTCCAATTGCTCATAATAATCATGTTTATTCTTAAACAATCAGTGCTTATTTATAAGGTTTTACCAACTTATTTGCTCATTATTGCTTCCTACATTCTACTCCTTTTTTATGCATTCTACTTTCTTCTTCCTGAATTATATTTCTTCATTTCTTTTTGTGATTATCTGTTTATAGTAAACTCTTCTAGATTTTTATTGCTAAAAATGTTTTTATTTCACTGGAATGATAGGTTATCCAAGCACAGAATTGCTGGTTAACAGTATTCCCCCTCAGGACTCTAATGATATAATCTTCAATAGTCAGACATCTCTAGTATGCTGACTTGGAGCGAAGTGATGCCTTATGAGGGCCACTGGTGACTGGGTGGAGGAGAAGGAAAGCATGGAGAGGGCACCAGACGAGGAGGAAGGAAGGAAGAAAAAGGATGGCAACATTATGATAAACAGAGGTAGGAGGTAGAATAATGTGGAGTAGATGATAGAGGGCCATCAGTGGTATCCCCAAAAGTCTGTGCCTAGACCTTAAACTATCCCTTCTTGGCTCACAGTGTTCTTTCTCTTTAAGTATTAACATCTGCTCTGGCTCAAGAGAAAGGGTGGCAAGAATTATCTTACCTGCAATTCTTTGTGACTTGTTAGTCAAACTAGGAAAGGAACAAGAAATGACAAGTGGGCCATCATTTGTTATCATATTCCTAAATTCCCTGTAAGGGTAGCCTACTGCTATAGCATTTAAAGGGCCAACCCACACTTCTTTTTGGCTTCTTATTTACATAAGTCTTCAGATAACATCATACAGCCTTTTCAAATAGTTATAACCTGGAACAGCAGCTGGGGAAGGTGTTGTGCAAAGAGATATTTTGCTAACATTTGCAAATATTTTGTCTATCTTTTCTGCTGTTACTATATTTGAATGTAACAGAAAACTTAATAAAATTTGACATGTTTTTCCCGTATGTGTTAATTTAAAACCAAAGAGTGTTAGGGCTGGCCAGGGCCTCAGAGACTATCTATTCCAAACCCTTCACTTTATGCATGAGAAACAGAACAGCAGGGGAGTTAATCTAGGAGAACAACCCAATTCCGGAAGGAAAATGGGGATACACCAAGACATCAGGCAGAGCTTCACTCATAATAATTACTGCTCTAATTTTTTTATTTTCAACACTTTTTGGGTACATGAAAAGAGTGACACTCAGGATTTTCTCACCCAGTATTTTAAATATTGCACTCTATCCTACTCTCTCCTTATGTGGGGAAATAATCCATTGCTATCCAACACATTTTGATTTAATGTTGATGTAACAAATTGTCTGTACTCCGAGCGCTCGCTGTATTTTTCTAAAAATATTCTCATTTTTAGCTCAGCTTGAAAAATCCTCTGGTTTTCTATTAAGGAAGCAAGCCATTAAAAACTTTTACAAAGGGCTTCCCTAGTGGCGCAGTGGTTGAGAGTCCGCCTGCCGATGCAGGGGACACAGGCTCGTGCCCCGGTCCGGGAAGATCCCACATGCCGCGAAGCGGCTGGGCCCGTGAGCCATGGCCGCTGAGCCTGCGCGTCCGGAGCCTGTGCTCCGCAGCGGGAGAGGCCACAACAGTGAGAGGCCCGCGTACCGCAAAAAAAACTTTTACAAAACTAACATTGCTGTACTACCTAATCCCTAACACCTCTTTATCCTCTTTTCCACCAGGTTTTCTTTTGATATTTTCCTTCCTGTGACATTGTTTATTGTCCTCTAGGACAATGTAAGGGAATTTCATTTTCACAGACAGCATTTCTGGCTCCTGATCAAAGTTTATTCCCAAGATTACTACTTCTAGACATCAGACACAGGCAGTGCACAGTGCTGAAAATAGGGGAAATAAAATAAAAAAAAAGCATTTATCCTATTTTGTTCACTGAGCATTTGAATTATTAGGTCTTGGAAGACCATCTATATATTCGGAAGGTTACCTCATTTTAGAGGACTTTGCAGAAGGAAATCACGTGCACCAGTGATTACTTTACTTTAGCATCCTGAAAGCCTTATCCCTTTGGACCCTGTACACCCCCCAGTTCCAATTTAGGCAACTGGGTAAGGATTTCAATAAGGTTAATTTTACCAATGAAGCACGTTCGTGCTCACAGAGCCTCTAGGCTTATTTCAGAAGTCTCTGGCCCACTCTTGTCCTATAGAACGTGAAACTCCAGCATTCTGACTTAACTTTTTAAAATATCCCTAAAGAAAAGTGTTCAGTCTTCTAAATCAGGAGTGAAGGTTGTGTGGGTCTGGTGGGAAGGAGGGCAGGGAAGGTCTGGAGACAGTATTCAATGTCAAGAGTGCTGGCAACGGAGCTGTTCTAACAGGAGGATTTCTCTGGGGCATGTTTCTCACATAAAGCTGGATGCCAGTGAATTTTTTAGCCTTCCAACACATAGAATCTGTTCTTGGCTACAGCAATAGTGACAGTGAGAGAAACTGGTTAAATGATTTTCTCTATACTCGTAGAGAAGAATGCCCGGCTGCTGTCAAAATGAGAGAAGGCTTAGATGTGACCGACCTTCGGACATGGTCCAATTTAAGCCTCACATTTTAAAGATGAAGAGATAAGGTTCAGAGAGGTGAACTCACTTGTCCATGGTCATACAGCTAGTAAGAGCTAGACCAGTGACCTTGCTAAGATACGGCACTGCTACTCGTAACACCCAACTAAAAAAAGAAAGAGCAAATCACTGCACACCCTGATATTGGGATATAGTGCAACTTTCTCAAGGACTAATAGGAACCCCATAAATAGAGTGTGAGCAGATTCTGGGCATATCCCTTGTCAAAATCCCTGGAGATATGTTTCTGAAACCTATCACTGGGCACAGAAGTGGCTTGCCAAACATTCTTTGGCCTGCAATCCTAGTACTGCATATCTGCATCTCCCTCAGGGAGAGAAGTGAAAAATTAATGAGGAGCTCAGAAAAGCTCATTTTCAGGGCTATAGAGATTGGAAGAGCAATGAAATTGGAAGTGAAGGGAAAGGTTTAAGCTATCAGCCTCAAGCTTTGGAAAATCATATAAATGGGGTATAAATGTAAATATACCAACAGAAAAATGGAAAACCACCAAAGAGCTATTTAGGGAAGGACTGGATCTGAATTATAAACACCCAGGGCAGAGCTCTTCATGATTCACTCATGCGTGCCCATCCATCTGAGATGCCCAAACTTATAGCCATCTGATATACAGAGCACAGCCAAGGTCTCCTTGGGTTGGCATTTCATGAGGAAGGGCCACGTATCATGATCCAAATGTGTTTTCCTCTGATCCTGCTTGGACACACCAGCCTATAAGCCTTATGAGGATGAGTGTGAATCTGGAAAAACCAGATACCTTAACAAAATTTGGGGGAGGATATTATTATTTTTTTCAACAAGGTGAAATAATTCATTTTCCAAGAAGAAGAAAACCAATTTGAGTTAAAAGCTGTAAACGATTTTATGGACAAAGCTTGATGTCCGAAGCAGAAAAAATATGGGCACAAATCCATTTCTACTGGGTACTGACTGTGGGACTCTCTTTGCACCTGAACACCCTGCGTCCCCCCAGCTGGGGCTCTGGTTTTCACCTGTCCTTTCTCTCAAGCAGTTTATTCCCAAGTGAGAGTACTCTAGCTATTAGGCATGTGCTCCTGGCTATGCACTACTTTTCCTGGAGGAAAAGTCCTTCTTGGGAGAAGGACTGCCATTGCTTAGAAGTGCTCTAGAGCTGAGAAGCCAGGAGGATGCCGTTCATGGGAATAAGTGAGGTACTGACATTCCTTTGCTAATTAAAAATATTTACAAGTCCAGTAAGGAGTCGCCACCAGACCTCAGCTCTTACTGACATGATAAAACATGTTAAGCCAATGATGACTTGCTCACAAACCTCCAGAAGATGCCTAAGAAGAAGAGAAACCTGAGAGCAAGAAGGCCTTCATCTCTTTCACTGTTGGTGTGGGCTGAATTGTATTCCCCCCACATTCACACGTCATGGTCCTACTCAGTATCTCAGAATGTGACCTTACTTGGCAATAAATCCATTAGAGATGTGATGAGTCAGACTAAGATGAGTGGGTGTTCGAGGTAGGATGGGCCTCTAATCCAGTCTAACCGGAATCCTTATACTAAGGGGAAATTTGGACACAGACACACACACAGTGAAGATGAAAGCAGAGACCAGGGTGACGTACCCACAAGCCAAGGAATGACAAAGGTTGTCAGCAAACCATCAGAACCTAGGAGACAGGCACTGACAGATCTTCTTTCCACAACCTACAAACCAAGCCTGCTGCTTCCCTCGATCTTGGTCTTCCAACCTCCAGGACTCTAAGACCATAAATTTCTGTCGTTCAAGCCAGTCAGTTTGTGGTGCTTTGTTGTGGGAGCCCTAGAAAACACACACCCCTGCCTCATGCAGTTAAAGCTGTTCTCTCAAGACACAACGGAACCCAGCCTGGGCACCTGGCATTCCCAGGAGATGGCCTCTCCTTCCTTGTGTGATGGGGGCCTTCTAGGCCCTCTCTGGCCACGAGGATTCCTTGTCAAAAATGAAATGCCCTTTCTCTTCTCATCGCCTGAATTCAACTCTTACCTATTCCTGTTAAAAAAAAGTACCACCAATCATGAGGTACCCAGGGTCAAAGCTCCAACGCTATCTTTGATTTCTCATTCTCCCTCGCCCCCATATCTGTCTCCCAAGTCTTGTCATTTCGACTTCCTCCGTGTCTCTCAAATCTCTCTTCTCCTTTTCCTTCGGGATGACACCACCCCAGGCAGGCTCCAATTATCTCTTGCCTAGACTGTTACTAACTGGCCTCCCCCTGCCAGGCTCTCTACTGTCCCCGTCGGCTACATCTGTAACTGCCAGTGAGTCACCCACAGGCCAGCTGTGATTACGTCACCTCCTTGCTCAAAAGTTGGCAAGAGAATAAAAGCCCAGCTCCACAGTCTTTACTATTTTCCACGATCTAATCCTAACATATGTCCCAGCACCTGTCTATTATGAACCCTCGCTCCAACTAAGTCAAACTTGTAAAACACGCTTCTGACTTTCCACCGCTGTGTCTCTGCTTATCCCATGTGCTCTGTTTTGAATAGCCTCCCCCCTCGTTCTCTCTGTCCAAAGTCTAGCCATTGTTTAAGGACTGTGGCTGTGGTGCTATGGTTAAGTCTGCAGGCTTTGGAGGGCAAAGAACCAGCTCGATCCTGGCCCCCCTACTCACGAAGACGTGACCTCAACAAGATACTGAACTTCCCTGCATTTTACTTTCTACAAATGCAAAAGGAGGATAATAACACCTTGTGGGGCTACGGTGAGAATTAAATAAGAACATGCATGGACCACATCTAGAATAATAGTACCTGGCAGATTAAGTACTCACTAAATTTCATCTATTATTCACAAACACTTTTGTGGGAGTTGAAGGTAACAGCTTTCTCCCCTGACCTTGAATAGCATTCCAACTAATTTGCTCTTAAGACACTTAACTTTCTGGGACTTCCCTGGTTGTACAGTGGTTAAGATCCGCCTGCCACACATACCCTGCGAAAACCATAATTCAAGAAGAAACATGTACCACACTGTTCATTACAGCACTATTTACAATAGCCTGGACATGGAAGAAACCTAAGTGTCCATCGACAGATGGATGGATAAAGAAGATGTGGGACATATAGACAATGGAATATTACTCATCCCTAAAAAGAAACAAAACTGAGTTATTTGTAGTGAGGTGGATGGACCTAGAGTCTGTCATACAGAGTGAAGTAAGTCAGAATGAGAAAAACAAATACCGTATGCTGACACATATATATGGAATATATTTTTTAAAAAATGGTTCTGATGAACCTAGGGGCAGGACAGGAATAAGGACACAGATGTAGAGAATGGACTTGAGGACGCTAGGAGAGGGAAGGGTAAGCTGGGATGAAGTGAGAGAGTAGCATGGACATTTATACACCACCAAACGTAAAATAGATGGCTAGTGGGAAGCAGCTGCATAGCACAGGGAGATCAGCTTGGTGCTGTGTGACCACCTAGAGGGGTGGGATAGAGGGGTGGGAGGGGATATGGGGATATATGTATACATATAGCTGATTCACTTTGTTATACAGCAGAAACACAACACTGTAAAGCAATTATACTCCAATAAAGATGTTTAAAAAAAAAAAAGAATCCTCCTGCCAATACAGGGGACACGGGGTCAAGTCCTGGTCCGGGAAGATCCTACGTGTGCCACAACTACTGAGCCCGTATGCTGCAACTACTGAAGCCTACGCACCTAGAGCCCATGCTCCGCAACAAGAGAAGCCACCGCTCGCCACAACTAGAGAAAGACCGTGCACAGCAATGAAGACCCTACACAGCCAAAAATGAATTAAAAAAAAAAAAAAACTCTTTGAAAAAAAAAGACCCAAGTTTCTTCTTTCATTTCTTTTGGACCTGTCTCTCTATAACTTTGCAGCATTTTTCCTGTACCTGGAATATCTCGTCTCTCTTACAGAACTTCAACGCCCATTCCAAAGTCCTTATAGAACCTTACTCGGTCTTCTTCGCTCCTCCGTGCTCTACTACAGTCTCTCCTCCTGCACCAGTGGGGCCAGGCTCAAGTTCCTAAGGGTAGGAACTGGATTTTTTCATCTTTCTGTCCGAGGGCCCAACTCAGTGCTTAACATTTAGTAAGTACAAAACGAATGCTCACAGAACAAACAGAAGACCAAATGGTGAGACACTAGAAGGTTTAACTTCTCAACGGGCAATAACTATCATATTGTCTTCATATAGCTGCCAGTGCTTGCATTTCTAGGTGCTACATAAGTGTCTGTTGCGTGCATGCACGCACAGGCACTGAAAAAACCCAAGTATTTCCCAATGGAGACTTCCGGTCATTTCCCCATGCAGTAATTCTCAATTGGAACTGAATTAAGACAATCAAGGAACTACTTCTTTTGTGCTTCCAGACACTCTGTGTATACTTCATGATCACTAATTTGGCAGCCTTGGAATTACTGGTTGCCAGTTCTCTTTCTTCCGTTAGGGTGTGTTCAGTGTAGGCAGACTTTTGTCTTATTTAACTCTCAATTTTCCATGCCTGGCATTTAGGAGATCTTGGGTAGGTATTTGTTGTACAAAGGAATTTGGAGGAGAAACCTCAGCTACACGACAATGGGGCACCGTGAGCCATTAAGTAGCATCAGACAGTCAGAAAAAGAAGATGTTCCCTTGCATTGTTTTTTCAAATACTCCACTGCTATGAAGGTTTACCTGATCAGATATTACTGTCATTTCCATGACGTAAGTTTGAAAAGAGTGAAAGTTTTAGCTGCATTCATCTTATCACCCTGGCTTCAGATCCAGCTTAAGTTACACTATGTTGTTGTCCAAGCTTGATGTAGGTAGACAGAAAGCCAAAAGACCCCTTGGCATACGACCTTGAGCTTATAAAGCTTTCTGCATTGGGGTAGTCAGGAAGCTGAGGCTGGGAGCCTGCAGCTTGAGATGATAGAAGACAGATGTGAGTGTGTCCTAGCCAACTCATTGGTGGGGACTCACAGCATGCCTGGAAGGGATAACTCTGTGCATTTCCCTTTTGGAAAGCAAAACCACGGTTGATAAAGACGAAGGAGGGGCTTCCCACCTTATATAATGGCCTCATTGTGGGCAGATGAAGGCTGAACAAATTCTGCACCTGAAAAAGAGGCACTTTTTGGAACAGAGGCCAGAAACAACCTCAGTCTCTTAATAAATAAAACTGTTTAGAGACTAAACAAAAAGTACTTCAACTTAGTAACAAGTAATCGTATATATTACCAAGACCTTACTCTAGGAACAGCTTCCTGTTTCAATGCCGACCAATTAAAATGACTGAACGAAGGCATAGTGGGCTGGGGTGCCGGGCTACTGGAGTTCGAGTTCTGTTTCTACTCTTTAAGAGCTGTGTGACCTTTGGGCAAGTTGCTGCTTAACCTGTCTGCACCTTTGTTCCCTCATCTGCAAAATGGGAATAAAAATAGTTCTGGTCTTATATGGGTCTGTGATTATTAATATGAGTTAATACATGTTAAGAGCTTAGATAAGTAAATGGCACATAAGTGATATATGTGTCGATGAACTAAGATTAAATCAGGCAAAGATGATGTCTGTTTAAAATTCACTAAGAATGTATCTTTTATAATTATTTTGCATAAGAGTAACATATACTTAGGGCAATCATTCAAATGCAAAGAAAGGAATACGATGAAATGCAAGCCCTCCTCCTTCATCTAACTACAATACTCAGTTCTGTTCCCCAAAGCCCACTACACTCCTAAATGCTTCTTCCATATTTTTGCAGAAAAAAATTTTATTCAGAAACCAACATGTCTACGTATAATCTGTCCAGTATTCAGTACAGTATTATTAAGGGAAATTTGCTAAGAGTAAGTTTTAGGTGCTCTCATCACACACACAGAAAAATGGTAACTGTATGAGTAGGTGATATGTTAATTAGCTTGACTGAAATAATCATTTCATTACATGTGTATCAAATCATGTTGTACAACTTAAATATATATAACTTCTATTTAAAAATAAAATTAAAAAGATGAAATACAGAAGTAAAAAAATAAAATTATCACGAATAAGATCACAACACACCTACTGTTCTGCACCTCACCTGGCTTTTTACACTTAACCGTCCATCTTAAGGTTCTCCCCGTATCTGAAGATATGTACCTTAGGCTTTTTTTGTGGCTCACTGGCACTTTGTGTAGAAAGACCATGATTTATATAACCAGCCCTCCACCGACGACATTTGTCTTGTTTCCAGTTTTCTGATACAATGCACAATCTGTAATGAACAGCCTTGCACATCCATCTTACTGCAAGCACACATGTAGGTTAAATCCCTGGAAACGTGTGACTCCTTCTGGGCATGCGCCTCCTCAAATCTGTAACTTTGCGGCATCTTCTGTCTGGAATGTTCTTCCTGCCTCACCATCCTCTGTTCGGAGGATGAATTGTAAGGTCAAGGGTAAGTGCATTTAAAATTTTGATTACTTGGGCTTCCCTGGTGGCACAGTGGTTGAGAGTCTGCCTGCCAATGCAGGGGACACGAGTTCAAGCCCTGGTCCGGGAAGATCCCACATGCCGCAGAGCAACTAGGCCCGTGAGCCACAACTACTGAGCCTGCGCGTTTGGAGCCTGTGCTCCGCAACAAGAGAGGCCATGATAGTGAGAGGCCCGCGCACCACAATGAAGAGTGGCCCCCGCTTGCCACAACTAGAGAAAGCCCTCGCACAGAAACAAAGACCCAACACAGCAAAAAAATAAAATTAATTAATAAACTCCTACCCCCAACATCTTAAAAAAAATTTTTTTTTTGATTACTTTTACCGAACTGTCCTCTAGAAAGCTTGCACTGACTGATTCATCCTTCCACCAACAGTGTATGGGAGTGGCTGTTTCCCAACCTACTCTTGCACCTGCTGACAGTGTGGTCATCAATTTCTTTTATCTTTGCCAAAATCATAAGCGAAAAATGGTAGTATCTCACTCATGTCAATTTGTGTTTACTTATGAGTGCCAGTGATATATTTTTATATTTATGGGGCATTTATACTTTTCTTTGATTTGCTAGTTATTTCCTTTGCCAATTTGTTTTAAATTGAAAATATGAACTGTGCTTAAAACCCTGCTTAAAACCTTTAATGGTGACCCACTGCCTATAGGATAAGGTCTGGAATCCCTAACATATGGTCTGGTCCCTTCTAAGCCTCCTCTCTCATGTACTTGTTACCCATGCCTCAAAATTGACGGTCTAGTAACACCCAGTTGCTTGTGGTTCCGAGTCTGCATCATTTCAACTTCAGTCAAGACTCACGGGGTGACTGGTTGAAGGAATTCCAATTTTCATACAATTCACCTTAGATAAAGAACTATTATGAAACTTCCAACAATTTCTTGGCGTATTTTCTGTTTCTTATTAATCCTATTATCAGAGGCCATTTATAAATAATACGTCTGTCATGGTTTCTGCTGGTTTACACTGGTGATGATATCTAGATATCTTCCAGCTGGCTCTCACTAAATTCTCACTGAAGTTCAATCATTTGATGGGGAAAATGTTCAACTACAAGTGGATTGCAACATTCACACCAGGAGTTTAAAATTAACCATAAAAGAAGAAATTAGTCCAAACAGAGGCCAAAGATCACAAGAGCTTCCCCGAGGGCCACTCTGCACAGACTGTCCCATGCTGGAATATCCTAGACATCCCAGTCTACTCCTCCCTGCTTGATTTCTCACTGACCACACTTAGAACTAACCACTACACATCCCTATATTCCAGCCCTGCTGCGGGTGAAGTCATTACCCTCCACATCACATTACAACCTTTCTGGAATGCAAGGGCCAAAAAATATTTACCCCCAGCGTGCTCCAGAACCAATTTTCTACCCTAAAGACAAAAGTACAAAGGAAAGAAATGCTACAAACACAGATGTCTGTGGCAGGGTTATTTATAACAACACACACCCAAGGGAATATTTTACAGTCATTAGGAAGGTGACTTGGCTATGAGCAAGAGTTCTACTCCAACGTAACATTAAGTTAAAAAATTAAAATGAGAGCGAGATCAAATTATATTTATGTAATAGGGAAGAACAAATCTGACTCCATATTAGATGTTTCTTTTACTTTAACCTTTGTATTCTATTGCTTTTGCTTTTAGTTAAGAATGTTGCTTATAGCCTGAAATATACAGGAGAGCCCATTCTCAAGGCTGTGACCTTTAAGGATATAACGCTTTTCCATTCATATAGAGATACAAAGTTGCAGAACAGAGAATAGTATTTGTCTTGTTAGAAGTTTACAGGAGCTACTCAGCTAAAAGAACAAAGGATTTCTACACCAGGAATTTTGCAACAATCAGCCACACCCCTCCCTCACCTTGCCTTTAAAAATGTTTTGCTGAAACCCTAAAGGAGTTCAGGGTTTTGGGAGGCACGAGTCACCCATTCTCCTTGCACGGCCCTGCAATAAACCTTTCTGTGCTCCAAACTCTGACTTTTCAGTTTGTTTGGCCTCACTGTGTGTCGGGCACACGAAGCTGAGTTATGTTTTGATTTCATCTATGTGAAGTCACTATGAATGAATGTAAGCAGATATGTATAATGATCATAATTTGTCAGCATGCAAGGATGAAGGGTGAATTTTCTATTTTCAAGCTTTAATGGAATCCTTTTATTTAAAAAAAAACACCTCAAGTTTTCTTATTTAGAATCTAGATACAAAATTATGACACTAATTACCTTACATGGGGAGGCAGTTTGTGGTAATACCGTAACATGACTCTTTCTCTTTTTAGAGATATTTATATATCTACGGTTAGCATTCAACACACAAGAGCCCAGTTGTCTTTACAAAACAACCACAAACTGATGTGACTACAGCCATCATGGAAGGCCCATTATCATGGGTATCTCTGTAAATATCGACCTGACCCAAATCTATCAAGTTTCAGTCATTCATGAGGCAGGCAAGAACGATCCTCATTGTAATGGCAAATTTTCTGTTAATAAATCTTTCCAGCTGTCCATGCACGAAACAGAGTTTTGTGCTACAGTGGAGAAACTGTATAACTTTTTTTCACTTAGGAATATATTAGTATAAAATGATGTTGTAAAATGACAGTTCATAGTTGCTTCACAGAATCTTCATAGAAACACCTGGAACTGTAATTACCATGCTGCTCAAACTACCTCATTAAACAACCCCTTCCCAGAGGCTGGGAAGCATTTAAAGGCCCTTTTCACGTGCGCCCTTGACAACCAGGTGCAGTGGTAGGAGGCAGCTTCCTACAATTTCAGAGCCTTTCACGGCTCCCAAGAAGCCAGAGAACATAAATCCTGGTACTATGGAACAAAGCAGCCTTTCCAAGGACACGAAGACGTTGCTATGCCACAGAAGAGACATTCATTCTCTTTAGAAACTCACGCTTGGTTATTGGAGGACAAAAATAGACTAAATGTTACAACAGTCTTCTATGCCGAAATCACATCTGCATCTGAACATCATCAGCCCTCCTCTCTTCTACTCCACAAAGACCTCTCAGAGCATCGCTTCATTATAACTCACTGGGACGAGACAGGAAAGTCCTCTGTGGTATTTGAGGTTATCACCCAGGTCCTCCCTCCCCAGGTCAGACTGCCACTCAAGGCCGGTTCTCGGTACACAATGCTTTCTTTCATTCATATGATTTCATGAATACCTCACCCAGTTTATATTCTATTCACGCATTGCCCCCACTCTAACTCACCCCTGGGCTAACCAAAAGAAGAAGGAAGACCTTTAAAACTGACCTTCAGAAACAATTTGAATCATGTGTGGGCTGTGTATTCTCTTATTAAGGTTACTTGATATTTGTTTTAGGCAAACAAGCCCCAAATCATAATTGATTCACTGCCTAATGTCATTCCTCTATCTCCTACAACTTTACGAGGAAACCAACACCACCACAAATCAACCAACACATAAAAGAAGTCATTTTTTTAAAAGACACGTTCATATACATCATAGAGGTATTGTTCTCTGCCTGAGAAATGCCAGCATTAATCACTGAACACCAAGTCTTATTTCCAATATTATTTTGTCTTCTTAATGGGATCTGCTTTCTGAATTCAAGTGTGTTTAATATCTGTCTACCTAGATATACATACATCGTAACCTTTTCACTCTTTCTGCTTCCAAGTCACGTGTAACGGTGAAATTTCCGAGCAAAGCCTAGAAGACTTCGGTGTGAGACGGGCTTGCATTCATATCGTTTAGGGCTTTACCACTGACCAGCCAAGGGACCCTGGGAAGTTACTAGCCCTAAGCCTTATTATCTTTATGTATAAAACAGATATTCGGAGTAATTGCCCAGGACTGTTAAGGCTGTGAGAACTATATCGAAGTTCATTCAGTATCTGCCATGCAGTGGGCACCCAGCTATCCCCTACTACCACTGTTATTACTAGTGGTAATATGTTATTATTGTGTTTACAGTGAATAAAGTCCAAGGGAAAAGGTCAAAGAATTCCGGGGAAACACAGAAGGTGAATCTCTACAGGCAGACTTCAGAGACACTGTGGTTCGGTTCCAGATCTCTACAATCAAGCAAATATCACAGTCAAGCAAGCCACATACATTTTTTTGGTTTCCAAGGGCAAATAAAAGTTACGTTTACATTATACTGTAGTCTATGAAGTGTGCAATAGCATTCTAAGAAACAACATACATACTTTAATTTAAAGATACTTTATCGCTAACCGTCATCTGAGCCTTCAGCGAGTCGATCCCTGATCACCATAACAAATAATAAAAAAGTTTGAAATATTGCACAAATGACCCAAGTGTGACACAGAGACAGGAAGTGAGCAAATGCTGTTTAAAAATGGTGCCGATAGACTTGCTGGACACAGGGTAGCCACAAACCTTCAACCTGCAGAAAATGCATCATCTTCAACACGCAATAAGGCGAAGCATGATGAAACGAGGCGTGGTTATATATTAAAGCGATAGTCGTGAGAGAAGAGTGCACACTGCAATTGGACTGAATAAGGAACTACAATAGATGCTTGATTTCCAGTGTCCCCAAAGTGAATGATGATTCAGAGAGTCAGGGTGCTTCCGGACTGGAAGCCTGTTAGGGCAGAAATGAGGCATTTGGTGCACACATGCTTATTTAGGTGATGGTGGGAAGGTCCAGCCAAGGGCTAGCGTCAGGGCAGAGGCTGAACCTGCCACCAGAGATCTGAGTCCACTGCCACCATATCGATGGAGCCAGCAAATGACTAAGAATGTAATGGACTCAGGAGACATCAGAGCTTCAGATGGGACAAATGAGTGCTCCCAGAAGGAAAGGGGAGGAGAAGAATGAGAAGGGAAAGGACGCGAGGAAGAAGCATAAAGAAAGAAGAATGTGGTGAGCCCAGCCGGGAAGCGCTCAGGGCCAGTGGAGCATGGCCGTCAGGGCTGGTCCAGGGAGAGGTGGCAGCAGAGCTTGAGGTGTGCTCCTGGAGGGCCTGGAGGTGGGGAAGGCATCGTGCTTGCTGGCCTGGGAGCTGACCAGGGTCACAGACAAGAACCGCGGGGAGAGGTGTCGAAGGAAGACAGAATCCATGATTAGCCAAAGAAACTGGCCCTGGGACAAAATTTCCGATCAAGACACCCAGCAGAAGTGCGGGAGAGGAGAGAGACACACAGTATGAGGGCTGGGAACAAAGAAATTTACTTCTGTAACTATGCTAAGGGACTCAACCACCATTAATGGATTCCACTGAAATGGCAGGCAGTTGAGGGCTGTCTGAATGTTTTTATGAGTCTCAGTCCCGACGGCTCTTTCCACTACGCCTTGCAAGTTAACTGGTACTTCTACTGTGTTTGCAGAACAGAACTGGCCTCAGGGTCTGCAACTTATGTCCATGTGGCTTTAGCGTCTCCATTCTCCCCGCCTTGCCTGGCACGGGCCCACCTCGCGCTTATTATCCTGGCAGAAATAGTAATGGCATCTCATTTTACTGTCAAAGATGCCCAGGTCTGGAAAATAAAGCACACGGTATCCTGCCTACGTCTTTCTCTACTTTTGAGCATTCTGACTTGCCACAGAGATCTGATTTTCAGATTACATGCTCGTTGTTTTTTCCCCCCAGAACACCTCTTCATACATCAGTATTTTTGCCTACGATGCAGCAAAGGAAAAACAGGATGAAGCACTTCCTCAGGGGCCACTGTGTGTGTCCACTTAATTGTAAATTCTTAGAGAAGAGGAAATACTTTAGTGACCTAACTTGTTGGTATCTAGGAAAACACGGCGTAAACTCCAGCTTGGTGGGATTGTACGATGTGTCTAAAAGCAAACTCCTACACCCAGTACCTGAACAAACATTCCCAAAATCTAAGAGGAGCTCATAAGAATTGTCATCTGAGAGACACACACACCATCCAAAAACTGAAACTATGAAATAAGAAGTCTTTTGTTCCTCTTGGATGTTTGCTTACTTTTTAATGCATTTCTAAAAAAGAAATAATGGTAGATAAAACTTACAAAAAATTTACTACATGCGAGGTATGATTCTAAGAGCTTCCACAACTAATTTTTTTTTCCACCCTCACAGCTTTAGGAAGTGTCAGTTTTATTCCTATTTTAGCTGAGGGAACTGAACTCAGACAGTACAAATAACCTGCCTGAGAGAGCTCAGCAGTCAGGCTGTGGGGTCTGTGCCCTAACCAGTGGTCCACACGACCTCCTCACATAGAACTCCAGATTATCTTGGAAGTCAGTGGCCAAGCAGACACCTTATGACAAATGCTGTAAGGCCTGTGTCCTTTCAGAATCAGTTCTGCAAATGTCTAGCCCTAAATCTAGCACCTGCTCCAGAGGTCTGCGTGGTCACTGTCTGCTTACCTAATCCATGCATCTTTTGTTTCTATGTACCAAATAGCAGAAAGACATCTTGTTCTACTGCAAACATAAATGTAATGGTTTTGAATGGTATTTGTTTGCAGCCAGTGTCAATTTATTCTTTCTTAGCCATTCAACAAACAGGAAGTGTCTGTGGTATACATGGCATTGAACTAGATACTGTATGATACAAAGATGGGTAAGCTGTTAACCCCTGCCTCTAAGGGCATTCAAGAAAGACGTTAGGACCTCCAGGGTTGGTGCCTATTGATGCGATTCTCTTCCTTCACATTTCAGCTTTCTAGAGATAAGTCAGAAAAGGAAAGTGTCCTGTCACATCACTGTTCAGTGCAGATGAATGATACGTTTTAAAGCATCTGAATTATGAGTTCCCACACTCATGGACCCAAAACACAATGTACGTGATAAGATTCCAGGTTAAGTTCAAGTTCCAACTCTTCCATTTCTAACTGGAAAGTATTTAGCTGCGCTAAGCCTCAGTTTCTTCACCTGCCAAATGGGCTTAATAACACTATGTAGGTCTGTTGTGAAAGTAAAGTAATAACGCCTGGACAGGGTCATGCACGTGTCACATTCACAGAAAACCCAACAGATTATAGCAACTGCTGTTGTTGTTGTCAGTATAAAATTGTAAAAGCAGTCTACCTGGAAAGAAGGGAATAAGGAGCACCTGCAGTTTTCTTAGACCTCAACAATGGAGGTAGCTGGCTTCCAATACTGGCACCCAATGAACCATGCTCCTGGCACTCACACCCTTGTTTCGTTTGCTCCAACAATGAGTCTGGGCTGCTCCTGTGACTTGTTTTAAGCAACAGAATACTGCAAATGGGATACTGCGCCAATTCTGGACTTGAGTCTTAACGGGCCTGGCAGCTTCTACTTTCACATTCTTGGGGGCCCTGAGTCATCCTGCTGGAGAGACCACGGGAAAAGACCACACGGACTGGCACTGAGAATGCCTGGAGGAGAGAGGCCTACAGCTCTCCCCATGGCCTGGTTAGTCTCCAAATGACTCCAATCCCATCTGCCTGCAAACACGTGAGAGACCCCAAGCGACACCAGCTGAGCAACCACCCAGCTGAGCCCAGTCACAGAACATAATACAACTGAGTTTGTCGCTTTAAGCCACTAAGTTTGGGGGTGTTTGGTCCCATAGCAACAGATAACCCAAGCAACAGTGCTGCCCAAATAACCTGACCTGTGAACAGCTCTGAGAAACTGAAAAGCATTCGTGGATGATGGCAAGTTCTTCCAAGGCCGGGACCTTCCAGCTTATGCTTCAATCACTGTCCTTACCTCTCCCCTTTCAGACCTATTAAACAGAGGACCTCAACAGTACGGTTGGCTGGCCACCGCATTCGGGTACCCGCTACATCAGGTGCTCTACTTAATGCTGGGGGACAGAGAGGCAAAGGCAGGATCGCTGTCATCAAGGACCATATAGTCTTGACATGCAAGCAAAGAATGTTGGATAACATGCACTTTGAGAGGTAACAATGATATCTTTACAATCCCCACTCCGGGAGGGTGCCGATTCCCACAACTTTTAGCCTGTACCTCCTAGAGATGTCCTTTAAAAATAGGGCCTCTACACTTCCCTGGTGGCTCAGTGGTTAAGAATCCACCTGCTAATGCAGGGGACATGGGTTTGAGCCCTGGTCCGGAAAGATCCCACATGCCACAGAGCAACTAAGCCCATGCGCCACAACTACTGAGCCTGTGCTCTAGAGCCTGAGAGCCACAACTACTGAGCGCTCGTGCCACAACTACTGAGCGCTCGTGCCACAACTACTGAAGCCCACGTGCCTAGAGCCCATGTTGAGTGGCAAGAGAAGCCACCGCAGTGAGAAGCTCACGCACCAACATGAAGAGTAGCCGCGCTCGCCATAACTAGAGAAAGCCCGTGCGCAGCAACAAAGACACAACGCAGCCAAAAATAAACAAATAAAATAAATTCATTAAAAAAATAATAAAAACAGAAGAAAAAAACTCTTAAAAAAAATAGGGCCTCTAAGTCTACTTTGCCTTCTAACCTCTAGATGTTCCCTTTGTGAGTCATGATGGATACGCAGGTAAGAAGATTCTGTGCCTGTCCATGCTCATTCTTTTTTTTTAAAGAAACTGAGTTTTCCAATCGTACAAAGAGAACTGTGATCCAGCCAGGTGCTGAAAGCTACACAACTTGATGATTTCTTATTAAGATCAGATGCTCAACAGTGCTCTGATTATTTGCATGTCTTTCTCCTAGTCATGAGACTTGTCATCACTGAAAAATGCGCGGAAATACAGTTATTTGGCCTCACAGTCGCTGCGCTGGTGTTTCTATTCCCCTTGGAATGCCAAAGCCATGTTAAGGTGAACTCTGCATCTTGACACAATCCAACCAATCTCAAACAAAAAAACACCTCCCTCAAGCTCTACCCCCTTCTGGTGATTACTCTATACTTCTCCTTCTCCCTCCCAGACGAACTCCTTAAAAGAAGTAGTCTGCTTCCTCAAGTCTCACTCACACCATAACCATATGCTTTCTAAACTCCCAGCCATGCAGCTTCCCGAAACTGTTCTCCCCAAGGGCACCAGTAATGAGTTTTCACTGAACGCTCCAGACACTTCTCAGTCCTGACCATCTTGCCGGGACCTGGCAGAGTGGACCCTCCTCCTTTCTTGAACTCTCTCCTGCTCCGGTCAGGAGATACCAATGGCCCCCTCCTGGTTTTCCTCCTAATTCTCTGGCGGGCCTTATCTGCCTTCCCTGTAGACTCTGCTGCTGCCTGTGTTCATAACTTGCAGGTCAGTGGTCCTCAGGGGGCTGCCACAACCCCTCTTTGCTTCCCATGTCAAATTCTCCTTTGGAGTTTTCATCCCATGGCTTCAACAAATATCCCTCCAACTGGGGTATCTTGGAACCACATGAAAGCCAGCATGCCCCCAAATAAAAGCTCATTTTGCCCATAAACCCGATGTAGTATGTGGTACCTCCATCCATCTAACGGCAGGTCACTGCTCAGAGAGAAACAAGAGCGTGGTTCTTATTCTTCCTTTATCCTCCACATCCAACCTGTAATCACGTCCTGCTCATTCTATCTCCTAAATATCCCTTGCAACTGTTCACAGCCTGTAGCTCCTAATGCCACTCTTTTAGCCTAGGTTATCTTCATCTCTCCCCAACAGTAATAATTAACCACCTGCTAACCAGTTTCCTTGTTGCCAGAATCAACAGACACACTTAATATTCCGTTGGATGTGACAGCAACGAGGTATCTTCTTAATTCTCTCACAAGTAAATTTTCTCTCATTACAGACACAAATATATGGAAGAAGTTATATTAACAACTTGAAAATAACATTGGGTACCACTCCAAACTCTTCCCATAGCATGGAGAATGATCTTTCAGAAAGGCAAGTCTTCTGATAGCTTCATTAGGGTAATGCATCAGGATAAAGCCCAGACTCCACGACGTTCTACTAAGAACCTTTATGAGCAGACCCTTGCCCACCTCTTCAACCTCATCTCTCAGTACTCTGTACCCCTCCCTGCCCAACAGTCCTTTCCAAACCACAACCTCTTTCCAAGCTATAGATTGTCAATCTCTCCTCCTCTCTTTTCCAGGTTTTCTTACATCCTGTTCTTTCCACTGGGAGAGAAGACTTCCACACATTCACTGCCTAATTCCTTGGTTAAACATTCATTTCTCTAGGAAACCTTTCCTGGTAAGTTATAGCTCAGTTGGGTTTGTCTCCTTTGAGTTCCTGAAGCCCCTGCGCGTCTTCTGTTGCTTACACTTTGTTGTGAGTATTGGCTTAACTACCTGTTTTTCCCTCAAGACCATAACCTTTGGGAGATGTCTGTCTGCACTGTTGCCTGTTTTTAGCGAAGGTGGCAGTGCTTGGCAAATACATAAGCGCAACATGCCAAGTGGGTATCGTTTCTGAACTCCCTACGGTTCACAGAAGTCTGAAATCCTAACCTCTGGCCAGGCAGATATCCTCAGCCCACCCCACACTCCTTGCTTTCCATTCTCCAGCCACTGGTCATCCTTGCTTTCCTAGCTGGCTGACCCCTCCTTCTTCCACCACAGGGCCTTTGCACATGCTGTTTCTGCTACCTGGAAGGCTAATTTTCTAAATTCCTACGCCTCCTTCACATCCCAGCTCAAACTTCTCTTTCTTAGGAAAGTTTCCCTACTCCCTCAAGCCCCGCCCCCTCATTCTTTCAAGTAGCTTCCCTTCACTGTCCTTATCACAGCTGTGATCTTAACCTTTACTCTTGTAATTTGACTGTCTCTCCAGAGACACCGTGCATGCCATGAGCTCACCGACAAGGTCCAGTTTCCGCTCGCAGTCATACTCCCACGGCCAGTTTCAGTAAGTGATAGGCACTCCGGAAGAGGTTTTTATTTTTAATTTTTTTGCTCAAGGCCCTAGGGGTGCAGGAAAGCTTAGAAGCACAAAGCGAATTTTGGCACGTTGTAGACTTCCAGGGCCAACTCTCGCAGCTTATGATTTTCTTTCAAGAGGAAATAAAAGCATAACTCGGTGGCGTCTTCACAGCTTATTCCTGCCAGTTCTGCTTTTCTATAAATACAATCCTCATTTCCAAGGAATCTGGATAAGATGGCTGCAGCTGACTATTTTGGGGAGGCCCTGTCGATTCTATTTCAGAGTGGATGTTGTCATCTGTCTTTGCTCCTGGGGCAGGTGTGGAATGTGTCGTGGACCCCTGTCGCTGATTCTACAGAAGAAGTTGGACATGTCAGGCTAATTGCTTCACAGGCCCTGGACAGAGCCTCTGAGGACAGGCTGAAAGGCATGTTGAGATCTCCCGAGGACCCATTATTTTATGTTCTATCCATTACTGTTTTACTCCTACTGTCGTGTGATGCTTCTGAGAGAAGCTTTTTGTCCTGTAGTGTTTTCTCCACCAGAGTTCAGTGCTGAAGGCCGTTTAAGGACACCAGCCTCCAGCTTACAATAGGAAGATGTCTGAGCAGCATGGGACGTGGAGATCGGTCTTTGAAAAATTCATGTAATTGTTGATGCCAAAGTTAAGGAAAATGTTGACATCATAATTTTCCAATGTAGTTTTCTTATTGCTACCATGACTTACAAAGCAAGATTTCTGGGTGCACCTTTGAAAATGCTGCATACACAGGCACATACATCCTGTAACTTGAGTTACAGTAAGACTACAGTATAGCTAATTCCGGCAAATTATAAAGGTAACTAACTCACTGTGGAAATAATAACAGGCCAAGTATGCATTGTAATCATGTAACCTTTCATGTAATCAAGAAAGCACACAACTTTAAATACAAATACATAATATAAATGTAATATCTGGACTTATTCTTTGTATTTAAAATTGTGGAAATTATTGTACATATGAAAGGACATTACAGACACACACATATAAGACAAGTAAATGCATAACAGCTAAAATTGGCCAACCAATTAATACTCCCACAGTCAACCCTCTTGTATATTTAATATTTGACTCTTATCCACACATAGGAAAGTCTGCACTTCAAAGTACTATTTGAACATATATATAATTTATCATGCTAAACATCCTTAAATTGTCAGTATTTTTCTCCTTGGAGCTAAAAACTAGCACAGAAAGTCTCTCCTTATTTCCAAAAATAAGGAATAATATTTCTGAATCCAGTTAAGAACAAAGGATACTACAGTGTAAACCACTGGTTTTAAAAAACCTAGAATAGCTTGTTATATCATATAACCATCCATCACAATATACGGATATGCTCTAGTCTATCCTCTATTTTCTCTAATTCAGGAGCTGAATATGTCTCTTTAAAATAAAACCACATACAAAAAAATAAAATACAATAAAACCACATACAAATATGGCATTCGGTTGCCAAATTAATCAGTTTGACCCTCGAGATCACAAGAACTTGCTAAGAATAGTTAATAATAGGATTAAAGCTGCAACTTTGCCTGTCTCATGTTTTAATTCTTTCCCTCAAAAGTTTTAAATGAAAACATTTTCAGACTTTTAATGGTTCATGAGTGGTTTGATGCCACTGTACTTGCACCCATCAAAGGACAAGTTCTCCAACATCTTTTTTTTTTTTTTTGGCTGCATTGGGTCTTCGTTGCTGCGTGCGGGGCTACTCATTGCAGTGGCTTCTCTTGTTGCAGAGCACGGGTTCTAGGTGCGTGGGCTTAAGTAGTTGTGGCAGGCGGGCTCAGTAGTTGTGGCTCGTGGGCTCTAGAGCACAGGCTCAGTAGTTGTGGCGCACAGGCTTAGTTACTCTGTGGCACGTGGGATCTTCCCGGACCAGGGCTTGAACCTGTGTCCCCTGCATTGGCAGGCGGATTCTTAACCACTGCATCACCAAGGAAGCCCTCCGACACCTTAAAAAGTCTGCACGACGGTTCAGGTGCCATTTCACATGAGAAGCACCAGACCTTCGCCCTGTGGTCTTGCCAAATGGACTACGCAAAGCTCTGGAATGCCAGGAGGAAATGCATCTGCCACCGTCATGCGGGAATTCATGCTGACAAATGGCAACTATTTAAATGGATGTGTGTATTACTACAAACCATTTTCATAGCAGAGTCAGGAAGACCATCGTAAAGGAACTTGTGGAATCTTTTTTTTTTTTTTTGCGGTATGCGGGCCTCACTGTTGTGCCCTCTCCCGTTGCGGAGCACAGGCTCCGAACGCGCAGGCTCAGCGGCCATGGCTCACGGGCCTAGCCGCACCGCGGCATGTGGGATCTTCCCGGACCGGGGCACGAACCCGCGTCCCCTGCATCGGCAGGCGGACTCTCAACCACTGCGCCACCAGGGAAGCCTGGAACTTGTGGAATCTTTATTGTTATTTTTTCCAGTGCTTACAGAACATTCCCTTCTTCTTTCCTGTTCACATGTCTTACCCCTCACTCTGCCTGAAAATATATTTCATTTAGATTTCTCCTCTCCAAGGCCATGATGTAAGTGCCCTATTCTGTTTCACTCCTAGGGGACACAGAGGAGTCATCCATTAGAGTTTCCCTTGCACGTAAATCTCTCAGTAGTGTTTACAAATACGTAAGCGACGTACACATTTTATGCCACCTTAACAAGTCTGTACAATGACCAAAAGGGAGAATGCAGTCAGGTGAAGAGTGGGGTGTAGTCAGGTAAATGTCAGCGGCGTGACAATTTAGAAATTCATGGAATTCGGAGGTTCACTGTAATCTCAGGAATGAACAAATTATATACAGCCACAGGGCACTGAGGTTTCCACCTCAGAAACAGTCAGAAAGCACGAAACTGGGGATGTCTACCATGAGAACTGTTTCAGATTCCAACTTTCCTATGTTTGTTCTTCTCTTTCATTCCCCAAAGCAGCTAGCATGAAAATTCTCAGATTCGTGGACGAGTATTCATGTACAAGAAGCAGATCATCGCCTATTTCACAGTTTAGACGTGAGCCAAAGCGGGGAGAGGACCAAGAAACAGAGGAGGTGATGATTCTGAGGAAGAGGGAGAACAGGCTGAATTTTTGAGGACACAGAGGAAGAAGGAAATAAAAGCCCCAGAGTATCCCTGGAATGACCCGGGTACCAAAATCAGGACAAAACAAACAAAAAGAATCTGCACGGCTCCTCCATCACCTCATGTCAAACCCGACAGGGTCAAATCAGAACTCTTCACGTTTCTTTCCCTATACATCTCCCTCTGCAATACTCTTACTTATTAAAAAATACCCACATAACGTGCCGCCATAAACACCCCACAAACACTAAGTCATGTAAGGTACTATTTTCACCCCTATCTTACAGGTGGGAAACAGGTACGGAGTTAAATTGAGCAAGGTCATGCAGCCACCAAGTTTCAGAGCTGGGACTTGAACTCATACAGTCTGACTCCAGAGTCTGTGCTCTTCACACCCCTGCCACGCTGACTTTACCCAGATTCCTTTGCCGTCCACTCGGCTATGAACTATATAGTTATCTTTGTCATTACAATGATGCTTCGCTTACTCAAGCTTTTGTCTCCATGAAATAACCTATTCCTATCTGCCAATAACCATATATAACTTACTTTCTGCTCCTGTGTTGATTTTTATGGGAGCAGGGAAAATAAGGATGAAAAATGAGAAATGGACTGTCGACGCTAGAATGAAAGCATACAGGTATGGGAAAGGTGGAGTTCTAAGTTCAGCTATTTATAGATCAAATAGAAGTGGTGGTTTTATAAATTGCAAAGCAACAACCAACAACCTGAGCCATGAGAACACACATAGGACCTAAAAGCCAATCTCCATCATTCTGAAGGATCACTAAACACAAGAGCAAGCCTAAGGCTGGATTCTCTTCCTTTGGTTCCGACAGCCTAGGGTAATTAAATTCTACGAATGAACGTACAGAGCTGAAGAAAACAAACGCCCGATGAGAAACAAAGGAAAACATAACCTTACCTGCAGACGTGTGTTTGAACTTTTCACTCTTCTTCTTCCTCCATTTCCAAGGCTTGAAAATCCTTCCCAGGTTGGCAAACTTACTCCTCCTCCGGATGGGTGGGGTGTGGGTACCCGGGACAAGGGAGTCAGATCGCATTGCCGCCAGCCTCTCCACTTCCTCAGCTTGTTTTCCCGAGAAAGAGATGGAAAAGAGCGAGAGAAGGAAAAGTGTTAAAATGGGAGCCTCACAGATGGCCAATGCTTGCCATGGTTACAGATGACAGAAACCACATGACCCAACTTCCGTTTCTCTTTCTGCCTTTTGGAATGGAAGTCCTACCAACGTGTTCTAAAGGCTGGTGACAGTCAGCCCAACCCTAGGAATCTGGAGCACCCCAACCAAATTTGCCCAGCCTTCACCTAGGCTTGAGCAAAAGGATGAGGTGTTGGAGGAGGAACAGAGCGCCCCTGACCCATCGGAGCCTCCCCTACGAGGCAGGGACAGGGCATCCAAAGAGTCAAATGACAGTGTAGCTACTGGCCCAGCACTTTCTCAAATAAGACTTGACAGATGCCATCACTATAACACCGTCAGCTGAGAAAAGAGGAGGGAGAAAACATTTATCAACCGTCTATTCCAGCGCCAACATCTCCACCACCCACAATGCTCTTTCCTACAACCATGCTTCACCCAGACCTGCAGAAGTACTAGCATCTACTGAACGAGTGCCTCCGCCTTAAAATCCACTGACCGTGTTTAGAAACATTTACACTTCATAAGATTTTACAATTGCCACAATTCGTTTAGGTCTTTTTGTTCCTGGTGCTTTGCTTTAATAAAAAAAAAATTCCTGTAAATTGAGAGTTGAGCGTGACATTAGGTACCATCTAGCCTAATCCCAACAGCTTGACGTTTTGAGGACATGAAGACCTTCAAACTCATAATGCCCAGGGGACCCTTTCTTAAGGGCCACAAGCACTCTGACCGCTTATCACTTGGAATAAAACTCTTTTCCAACGTACATGAGCATCTATAGATCTCAGTGAGGTAAAGAGGCCCCGACTTGAATTTTTATGACAGGCATAATCTGAGAAAATAACCTCCTTGGCGAAATCAAGGCAGGTGGGAGGGACTTGCCGTTCCAGAAAGTCCAATTACATCTAGAGCTGCGGCCAATCCAGAACCACTCTGCTGGGCCTCTTGACACCATCCTTCAGAAAAATTTCCTGGACTTTGCAACACAGGTTGTTCTTGGAATCTCGATCTTACAGCCTGATGTTCTACCTACTACCATCCAATATGGTTTTAACCAGGAGATTCAATCATTCAACAGATACATATGGAACCCTCAACCACATGCCGGGCCATGTGCAATGGTGACAGATGACGACAGGTTGGCAAAGGCTCCTGGGCAAGACGGAAAGGAAGTAGATGAATCTGAGTGACATCTGGGAAGCCAGGAGTCAACAGGACCTGGGACTGACTGGGTGGATGAGGGAGAGGAGGCAGGTCATTCCTGATGGCCACATTCACATCGGCGGAGTGGCCCCCTTCATTCATGGAAGCTGGGAACATGGGGGACATAAATTGGGCGGGGGAAGGCAGTAACGATTTGGACGTATTGCATGGCGAAGGCACTTTGAACTTTTTTAAAATTAATTAAGTATTTATTTATTTTTGGCTGCGTTGGGTCTTCATTGCTGCGCACGGGATTTCCCTAGTTGCGGCGAGCGGGGGCTACTCTTCGTTGTGGTGCGCGGGCTTCTAATTGCGGTGGCTTTTCTTGTTGTGGAGCACGAGCTGTAGGTGCACGGGCTTCAGTAGTTGTGGCACACGGGCTCAGTGGTTGTGACTCGCGGGCTCTAGAGCACAGGCTCAGTAGTTGTGGTGCACAGGCTTAGTTGCTCTGCGGCATGTGGGATCTTCCTGGACCAGGGCTCGAACCCGTGTCCCCTGCATTGGCAGGCGGATTCTTAACCACTGCGCCACCAGGGACGCCCGCTTTGAACTTTTGACTTGACGTGGTTCAATGAATGGGTAATCCCCTCTTTTCAATCACTGTCTTAAGTGACCACTTAATAGTGCGCCAGACACTGATTATTTCTGGAGCAGATGCACAGAAGATCTGGACACGGCTGAGCAGACTCTAGCGGAAGAGTCAGAGACATCAGTGTGGAAAACTGCTGTGACGGGGAACTCCGCCAAATTCAACGGAGGCAAAGAGAAGCTGACTCTGCTTCACAGAGTTGGAAAACACCCCCCGGGCGTGCCACGTACCATTTGGGGCTAGATTTTGAAAGAAAAGGAACTGTTCTCCCCACGTGAGGAAGAAAGAGGAGTGGATTCCTGGAAAGAGGAAGAGACCCAAAAGGAACAGAGAGGCCTGAAAGAACATGGCATGTCTGGGAGCTTCAAGAAACCCAGAGAAACCCGGAGTGTCAGCCAAGATGGGGAACCAGAGGTGAGAGGTGCGAGAGGGGGCTGGAGCCAGATCCTGCAAGCCTGGGGGAAGTTTATTAGGTGTTTGGGTTTTATCCTATACCCAGAGGGAGAAGGAAGAGAATTCGAAAATGGGGATTGACATTATGACATTCAACAAATATGTACGGAAAGCTCGCTCTGTTCCAGACACTTAGGCTATGTCCGTAAGCAAAACAGATACAAACGCCGACTCAGGGAGCCCGCCCTGGGAGGTAGGGTGAGCAGCAGACATTCCACAGTCAAGCTAAATCAACTGCAGAGTATGGCAGAAGATACTTGCTTGGGCTTCCCTGGGGGCGCAGCGGTTGAGAGTCCGCCTGCCGATGCAGGGGACACGGGTTCGTGCCCCGGTCCGGAAAGATCCCACATGCCGCGGAGCGGCTGGGCCCGTGAGCCACGGCCACTGAGCCTGCGCGTCCGGAGCCTGTGCTCCGCAACGGGAGAGGCCACAACAGTGAGAGGCCCGCGTACCGCAAAAAAAAAAAAAAAAAAAAAAAAAGATACTTGCTTGGGGGAGAAAAAAAAAGTGACTATGATACAAGTTAAATGAGATCAAGAGTGCCTTGGTGGAGGAGGGGCTCAATTTTAATCAGCCTGACCGAGAAGACCTACCACCAGGACACAACCAGATGTGCTTCTTAGGAGAATCATTTTCACAGCAATGGCATCTTAACTGGAGTGTGAAGAAACAGGTGGCAGAGGAAGTAATGAGGAGGCTACTGCACTCGTCTGGAGGGACAGAAGGGACACAGAGAAAAAGATGCAATCCAGCACGGGGAAGAATTATCTTGGTAATTTTCCGGATACACATGGGGGAGGACAAAGAAGCAAGAATTAAGTTTTTGCTTTCCATGACTGGGGAGATAACGAAGCCTTTACATTTTTTAACGAACTCTGAGTATAAAGGGAAGAAGCCAGCCGAACAGGATGGTCGCTCAAGGACAAGGGCTTTGGAACCAGATAATGCAGTTTTTGTTTTTGTTTCTTGCATACCTCTTTAGGGAGTCGGACTTTATTTCTTAAGGTAACGGAGCACAACTGAAGGAAATGTGTCAGGATGGGGAGACGGGATCACGTCAATAGGCTGAGCTGCAAGAGCCAGTGCAGAGTAAGAGGCTGAAGATGTAGGGAAGAGATTGAGAACTTTGTGAAACAAGGTTCTTAGGGAGGAGAAGAGGTGGGATGACAAGTGCTTATAGAAATTCGTCATCGGAGGACTTTACTCTGAGTCACTGAACATCTGAACTGAGATATCTGGTCACAAATGGCACAGATCAGATGGGAGCCTCAGAAGGATTAATGTGGTAGCAGTGGATAAAATGGATTATTGGAGCCTGATGGGAAGAAGATAAAGACTGAGGTGACTTTAAGTAAGTTTGGGTTACAGAGAGGCTGAGGAGACTGTTTTAAAGAACGAACTGCAATGAGTAAACAGAAGCCAAACGGAGGAAGTGAACAGCCTCTGGAGCAACACTGAATTTGGAAATTATTCTCTTTAAAGGGTATCAGCTGCTGGAGTTGGTGCTCCCTCAACAACGCTCAGTAGCTGGGAAGAGCCACACAGCGACAATTGTGGGAAACCACACCAGGGAGGTTTTGAGTCCAGGATGCAAACCAACTCAAGAGAGTCTGGTGATCTGATTCCCACAAGATCCCTTTCTCTTTTCTATGCATCACCTTTTAAAATTTTCTTGCTTCAGTTGCTAATCTCATTGTTACCTGTCCACATTTTGCAAGTCTCCAAACCTACCTTCCCAACCCTAATCTCCTGCCTTCAAACTTGTATTTTGAACTGCTGCTAGCTTACTCTTCCAGAAGCCCACTCTTCTCAGAGACTTTCAAGGAGTCCACACAACTTACAGTAGAAAGTTCTCGTTTCTTGCTTTGCCCTTCAGGAAACTCTGCCTGAGCTCCTGCCCAGAATGATCTTCCAGTACCTCTCTAAACATATGCTGCGGCCCAAATGAAACACTGTCTGGGTCCCAGTGGGCTTTGGGGGTGGGGATCAAACCCCCGAAAAAATACACAAAATTTCATGTCTATCTGAGTATCTACATTTGGTTGGAAGAGTTCCCATCTTTGAGTCTCCAAACAGACTAAGACACAAAACGTAAAAAATTTAAAGCATCCCAGTTGAGGCTTTATATGAGTTCAGCCAACTTAAAACATCCTCTGCTACGGATTAAAGGGAGGGAGTATATACTAAAGCCAGAAAAAGATAAACAATGAAAAACAAAACCAAGATACAAGTTATTCAGGATTGACACGAGTTTGCTCTCATCGTTGGCACTCCCTAATGGTTTGTTTAATAAGTAAATGAATGAGAGCATCTGATGCAGCTCCTTCACACCATCTTGAGGTATGAAAATCAGCATCACTCTTCGACTTAAGACAAATGTACCACAAGGACCAAAAACCTGCTTCATAATCACATTTTCCAAAAATGAGTAAAAATTATTCTGAAATTACCATGTTAAAACAATTATAAGGGAGAGACCTTCAAGATGGGCAGAGGAGTAAGACATGGAGATCACCTTCCTCCCCACAAATACATCAGAAATACATCTACATGTGGAACAACTCCTACAGAACACCTACTGAATGCTGGCAGAAGACCTCAGACCTCCCAAAAGGCAAGAAATGCCCCCACGTACCTGGGTAGGGCAAAAGAAAAAAGAAAAAAGAGACAAAAATAGGGATGGACCTGCACCAGTGGGAGGGAGGTGTGAAGGAGGAAAGGTTTCCACACACTAGGAGACCCTTCGCGGGCGGAGACGGCGGGTGGCGGAGGGGGTAGTTTCGGGGCCGCAGAGGAGAGCACAGCCACAGGGGTGCGGAGGGAAAAGCGGAGAGATTCCCGCACAGAGGATCAGGGCCGACCGGCACTCACCTGCCCGAGAGGCTTGTCTGCTCCCCCGCCGGGGCGGGCGGGGCTGCGAGCTGAGGCTCGGGTTTCGGTCGGAGCGCAGGGAGAGGACTGGGGTTGGCGGCCTGAACACAGCCTGAAGGGAGCTAGTGCACCACAGCTAGCTGGGAGGGAGTCTGGGAAAAAGTCTGGAGCTGCCGAAGAGGCAAGAGACCATTGTTTCGGGGTGCGCGAAAAGAGGGTAAGATTAAGAGCGCTGCTTAAAGGAGCTCCAGAGACGGGCGCGAGCCGCGGCTAACAGCGCGGGCCACAGAGACGGGAATGAGACGCTAAGGCCGCTGCTGCCGCCACCAGGAGGCCTGTGTGCGAACACAGGTCACTAGCCACACGCCCTTCCGGGGAGCTGTGCAGCCCGCCACTGCCAGGGTCCCGGGATCCAGGGACAACTCCCCCGGGAGAACGCACGGCGCGCGTGGTGCAACGTCACGCTGGCCTCTGCCGCCTCAGGCCCGCCCCGCACGCAGTGCCCCTCCCTCCCCCGGCCTGAGTGAGCCAGAGCCCCCGAATCAGCGGCTACTTTAACTCCGTCCTGTCTGAGCGAAGAACAGACGCCCTCCAGCGACCTACACGCAGAGGCGGGGCCAAATCCAAAGCTGAGCCCCTGGGAGCTGTGAGAACAAAGAAGAGAAAGGGAAATCTCTCCAGCAGCCTCAGGAGCAGAGGATTAAATCCCCAGTCAACTTGATGTACCTGCATCTGTGGAATACCTGAATAGACAATGAATCATCCCAAATTGAGGCGGTGGACTTTGAGAGCAACTGTAGACTTCGGGGTTGCTTTCTGCATCTAATTTGTTTCTGGTTTTATGTTTATCTTAATTTAGTATTTTAGAGTTTATTCTCATTGGTAGATTTGTTTATTGATTTGGTTGCCCTCTTTATATATAGATAGATAGATAGATAGATTTTTTTCCTTTTTCTTTTTGTGAGTGTGTATGCATATGCTTCTGTGTGTGATTTTGTCTGGATAGCTTTGCTTTTACCATTTGCCCTAGGGTTCTGTCTGTCCATTTTTTTTAGCACAGTTTTTAGCGCTTGTTATCATTGGTGGATTTCTTTTTACATTTGGTTGCTCTCTTCATTTCTTTTTTTTAATGACTTTTTAATTTTTAATAATTTATTTTATTTTATTCTTTCTTTCTCCATTTTCTACTGAGTCATATGGCTGACAGGGTCTTGGTGCTCCGGCCAGGTGTCAGACCTGTGCCTCTGAGGTAGGAGAGCCGACTTCAGGACACTGGTCCACCAGACACCTCTGGGCTCCATGCAATATAAAACGGCCAAAGCTCTCTCAGAGATCTCCATCTCAATGCTAAGGTCCACTCAACGACCAGGTCCACTCAACGACCAGCAACCTACAGTGCTGGACACCCTGTGCCAAAAAACTAGCAAGACAGGAACATAACCCCACCCATTAGCACAGAGGCTACCTAAAATCATAATAAGGTCACAGACACCCCAAAACACACCACTGGACATGGTCCTGCCCGCCAGAAAGACAAGGTCCAGCCTCATCCACCAGAACACAGTCACCAGTTCCCTCTACCAGGAAGCCCACAAAACCCACTGAACCAACCTTAGCCACTGGAGGTGGACACCAAAAACAATGCAAACTACGAACCTCCAGCCTGTGAAAAGGAGACCCTAAATACAGTAAGTTAAGCACAACAAGAAGACAGAGAAATACACAGTAGATGAAGGAGCAAGGTAAAAATCCACCAGACCGAACAACTTTAGAGGAAATAGGCAGTCTACCTGGAAAAGAATTCAGAGTAACGGTAGTAAAGACAATCCAAAATCTTGGAAATAGAATAGACATAATGAAAGAAACATTTAACAAGGACCTAGAAGAACTAAAGATGAAACAAACAACGATGAACAACACAATAAATGAAATTAAAAATTCTCTAGAAGGAGTCAATAACAGAATAACTGAGGCAGAAGAACGGATAAGTGACCTGGAAGATAAAATAGTGGAAATAACTACCACAGAGCAGAATAAAGAAAAAAGGATGAAAAGAATTGAGGACAGTCTCAGAGACCTCTGGGACAATATTAAACACAAAACAATCGAATTATATATAGGGGTCCCAGAAGAAGAAGAGAAAAAGAAACAGACTGAGTAAATATTTGAAGGGATTATAGTTGAAAACTTTCCTAATATGGAAAAGGAAATAGTCAAGTCCAGGAAGTGCAGGGAGTCCCATACAGGATAAATCCAAGGAGAAACACACCAAGACACATAATAATCAAAGTAACAAAAATTAAATACAGAGAAAAAATATTAAAAGCAGCAAGGGAAAAGCAACAAAGAACATATAAGGGAATCCCCATAAGGTTAACAGCTGATCTTTCAGCAGAAACTCTGCAAGCCAGAAGAGAGTGGCAGGACATATCTGAAGTGATGAAAGGGAAAAACCTACAACCAAGATTACTCTACCCAGCAAGGAGCTCATTCAGATTTGACAGAGAAATGAAAACCTTTACAGACAAGCAAAAGCTAAGAGAATTCAGCACCACCAAACCAGCTTTACAACAAATGCTAAAGTAACTTCTCTAGGCAGGAAAGACAAGAGAAGGAAAAGACCTACAATAACAAACCCAAAACAATTTTAAAAAAATGGTAATAGGAACATACATATCGATAATTACTTAAACGTGAATGGATTAAATGCTCCAACCAAAAGACAGAGACTGGATGAATGGATACAAAAACAAGACCCTTATATATGCTGTCTACAAGAGACCCACTTCAGACCTAGGGACACATACAGACTGAAAGTGAGGGGATGGAAAAAGATATTCCATGCAAAAGGAAGTCAAAATAAAGCTGGAGTAGCAATTCTCATATCAGACAAAATAGACTTTAATATAAAGACTATTACAAGAGACAAAGAAGGACACTACATAATGATCAAGGGGTCAATCCAAGAGGAAGATATAACAATTGTAAATATTTATGCACCCAACATAGGAGCACCTCAATACATAAGGCAAATGCTAACAGCCGTAAAAGGGGAAATCGACAGTAACACAATCATGGTAGGTGACGTTAACACCCCACTTTCACCAATGGACAAATGAGCCAAAATGAAAATAAATAAGGAAACACAAGTTTTCAACAACACATTAAACAAGATGGACTTAACTGATATGTATAGGACATTCCATCCCAGAACAACACAAGACACTTTCTTCACAACTGCTCATAGAACATTCACCAGGATAGATCATATCTTGGGTCACAAATCAAGGCTTGGCAAATTTAAGAATATTGAAATTGTATCAAATATCTTTTCCGACACAACACTATGAGACTAGATATCAATTACAGGAAAAAATCTGTAAAAAATACAAACACATTGGAGGCTAAACAATACACTACTTAATAACCAACAGATCACTGAAGAAATCAAAGAGGAAATCAAAAAATACCTAGAAACAAATGACAATGAAAACACAACGACCCAAAACCTATGGGATGCAGCAAGAGCAGTTCTAAGAGGGAAGTTTAAAGCAATACAATCCTACCTTAAGAAACAAGAAAAATCTCAAATAAACAACCTAACCATACATCTAAAGCGATTAGATAAAGAAGAACAAAAAACCCCCAAAGTTAGCAGAAGGAAAGAAATCATAAAGATCAGATAAGAAATAAATGAAAAAGAAATGAAGGAAACAATAGGAAAGATCAATAAAACTAAAAACTGGTTCTTTGAGAAGATAAAAATTGATAAACCATTAGCCAGACTCATCACGAAAAAGAGGAAGAAGACTCAAATCAATAGAATTAGAAACGAAAAAGGAGAAGTAACAACTGACACTGCAGAAATACAAAGGATCATGAGAGATTACTACAAGCAACTCTATGCCAATAAAATGGACAACCTGGAAGAAATGGACAAATTCTTAGAAAAGTATAACCTTCCAAGACTGAACCAGGAAGAAATAGAAAATATAAACAGAGCAATCACAAGCACTGAAATTGAAACTGTGATTAAAAATCTTCCAACAAACACAAGCCCAGGACCAGATGGCTTCACAGGCCAATTCTATCAAACATTTAGAGAAGAGCTAACACCTATCCTTCTCAAACTCTTCAAAACATAGCAGAGGGAGGAACACTCCCAAACTCATTCTACGAGGCCAACATCACCCTGATACCCAAACCAGACAAAGATGTCACAAAGAAAGAAAACTACAGACCATTATCACTGATGAACAAAGATGCAAAAATCCTCAACAAAATACTACCAAACAGAATCCAACAGCACATTAAAAGGATCATACAACATGAACAAGTGGGGTTTATCCAAGGAATGCAAGGATTCTTCAGTATATGCAAATCAATCAATGTGATAAACCATAATAACAAATTGAAGGACAAAAACCATATGATCATCTCAATAAATGCAGAAAAAGCTCGTGACAAAATTCAACACCCATTTATGATAAAAACCCTGCAGAGTGTAGGCACAAAAGGAACTTAACTCAACATAATAAAGGCCATATATGTCACACCCACAGCCAACATCATTCTCAATGGTGAAAAACTGAAACCATTTCCTCTAAGATCAGGAACAAGACAAGGTTGTCCACTCTCACCACTATTATTCAACATAGTTTTGGAAGTTTTAGCTACAGCAATCAGGGACGAAAAAGAAATAAAATGAATCCAAATCAGAAAAGAAGAAGTAAAGCTGTCACTGTTTGCAGGTGACATGATACTATACACAGAGAATCCTAAAGATGCTACTAAAAGACTACTAGAGCTAATCAATGAATTTGGTAAAGTAGCAGGATACAAAATTAAGGCACAGAAATCTCTTGCATTCCTATACACTAGTAATGAAAAATCTGAAAGAGAAATAAGGAAACACTCCCATTTACTACTGCAACAAAAAGAATAAAATACCTAGGACTAAACCTACCTAAGGAAACAAAAGACCTATATGCAGAAAACTATGATACTGATGAAAGAAATTAAAGATGATACAAACAGATGCAGAGATATACCATGTTCTTGGATTGGAAGAATCAACATTGTGAAAATGACTATACTACCCAAAGCAATCTACAGATTCAGTGCAATCCCTATCAAACTACCAATGGCATTTTTCACAGAACTAGAACAAAACATTGCACAATATGTATGGAAACACAAAAGACCCCGAATAGCCAAAGCCATCTTGGGAAAGAAAAATGGAGCTGGAGGAATCAGGCTCCCGGATTTCAGACTAAACTACAAAGCTACAGTGATCAAGACAGTATGGTACTGGCACAAAAACAGAAATATAGATAAATGGAACAGGATAGAAAGCCCAGGGATAAACCCACACACATACGATCATCTTATCTTTGATAAACCAGGCAAGAACATATAATGGAGAAAAGACAGCCTCTTCAATAATTGGTGCTGGGAAAACTTGATAACTACATGTAAAAGAATGAAATTAGAACACTCCCTAACACCATACACAAAAATAAACTCAAAATGGATTAAACACCTAAATGTAAGGCCAAACACTATCAAACTCTTAGAGGAAAACATAGGCAGAACACTCTATGACATAAATCACAGCAAGATCCTTTTTGACCCACCTCCTAGAGAAATGGAAATAAAAACAAAAAGAAACAAATGGGACCTAATGAAACAACAGCTTTTGCACAGCAAAGGAAACCATAAACAAGACAAAAAGACAACCCTCAGAATGGGAGAAAATATTTGCAAATGAAGCAACTGACAAAGGATTAATCTCCAAAATTTACAAGCAGCTCATGCAGCTCAATATTAAAAAAACAAACAACCCAATCCAAAATTGGGCAGAAGACCTAAATGGATATTTCTCCAAAGAAGATATACAGATTGCCCACAAACACATGAAAGGATGCTCAACATCACTAATCATCAGAGAAATGCAAACCAAAACCACAATGAGGTATCACCTCACACTAGTCAGAATGGTCATCAACAAAAAATCTACAAACAATAAATGCTGGAGTGGGTGTGGAGAAAAGGGAACCCTCTTGCACTGTTGGTGGGAATGTAAACTGATACAGCCACTATGGAGAACAATACGGAGGTTCCTTAAAAAAACAAAAGTAGAACTACCATACGACCCAGCACTCCCACTCCTGGGCATATACCCTGAGAAAACCATAATTCAAAAAGAGTCATGTACCATAATGTTCATTGCAGCTCTATTTACAATAGCCAGGACATGGAAGCAACTTAAGTGTCCATCAACAAATGAATGGATAAAGAAGATGTGGCTCATATATACAATGGAATATAACTCAGCCTTAAAAAGAAATGAAATTTAGTTATTTGTAGTGAGGTGGATGGACCTAGAGTCTGTCATACAGAGTGAAGTAAGTCAGAAAGAGAAAAACAAATACCGTATGCTAACACATATATATGGAATCTAAAAAAAAAAAAAAAAAAAGAAAATGGTTCTCAAGAACCTAGGGGCTGGAAAGGAATAAAGATGCAGATGTAGAGAATGGACTTGAGGACACGGGGCGGGGGAACGGGAAGCTGGGACAAAGTGAGAGAGTGGCACTGACATATATACACTACCAAATGTAAAATAGATAGCTAGTGGGAAGCAGCCATATAGCACAGGGAGATCAGCTCGGTGCTGTGTGACCTAGAGGGGTGGGATAGGAAGGGTGTGAGGGAGATGCAAGAGGGAGGAGCTATGGGGATATATGTATATGTATAGCTGATTCACTTTGTTATAAAGCAGAAACTAACACCCTATTGTAAAGCAATTATACGCCAATAAAAATTTTTCAAAAACAAACAAAAAACAATTATAAGAAATTAGGAGTGCCTTTTAAGAAATTTAGAGTGGCAAAGAGCTCACAAACATTATAAAGGCCTAACTGTAACTCTATCATTAAATGAAGCCTTAAGAAGTATATTAGTAAATTCAAGATGCTTAGCCCTTAAGTCCAGATTTTTGAACAGACTGGATTACTTTAACTGGCTGATGTTTAATCATCCACGTGACTTCTTCCCCCAGTCCATGTGATGAGAGGGCCTAGACCTCAAACTTTTTTGCCACCACATAACGAATGTGGAAGGCTTGACAGTGAGGAAAGAGACCAACTGCAAATACAGTTTGAAGAGGAAGAAAAGTAAGAAAACAGAACAGGGCTGAGAATCAAGTGGTCTCTATCCGACCAACCGCAGGGACATGAGAGAGGACAGCGTGAAGGTGAGCAGAGCCAAGGTGTGTTTATGAAATCAGCTTTCTGTCGAAACAGATCAAGAAAAAGCTGCTTGGCCCAAGCCCACTGCTCTCAAAGGTGGCTTCCTCCTGCTGCCGAGAGAGAAGACGGCGGTCTGGAGAAAATGCTCACTTAGACACGAGTCAGCTCGAGTGTCCACTGCCAGGACTGAGAATGCTGACCCCCAGAGGTAGGAAGCTAGCAGCTGAGCTCATTCAGAGAGCTGAGGGGGGCAGGCGAAGCCTGGACCAGATGACCTCTGGGGTCTTCATAGTGCTTCCATCCAAACAAACACCCTCCTAACAGACCAGACGGTCTGGGCTCCCTTTCATGACATGACTGGGGGTGGCTTTATCATAGGGAGGGTAGTGGCTGGGAGGTGATTTTTCTTTCTCTTTAGAAAAGCAGGAGACAAAATTCCTGATGGATGCACTGTTGTAATTACCGAGAAGCCAAGTAGCTGTGTCTGGGTGTGTTCTGAAGCCACCCGTCGTGGCGGCCCGGGGTTGCTCCTGGCGGGCTCTTAGCGGATGCAGTGGGGAGGAGTGGGCAAGGGGCACTTTAGCCGGCTTTACCTTACCATGGTATTTCTCACGGTGGCTTAGTTTTCAAAAGGCTTATCCAAAGAAAGCGCCAACTTTGGTGTCCTGCTGGTCTAGAATGTGTTAGTCATCCAGTGCCCCCCAGAGAAGTTTGGAAAAAAGGAAGTCGCAGTGTCTGGGCTATCTGATGTCTAGTCAACAGAAGAGGCAGAAGGGCCAGGACATCTGGGGCCCCTGCTCTAGATCTCCCCATATGCCAAGTGCTCTTAGGATTTTGGGGGGACGTGAGATGCTCCCAGGTTGGACATGTGCTTCTCAACCCAAAGCAATGCCCCAAACAGAGTGCTTATGTAGCAGGATCTGATAACATTCACTTTCCTTCCAATCTCATGGGAAGGGGTTATGTTTTCATGATATCTCACCAGCCTAGGAATGGCAGCCCAAGATGGGGGTGGAGGTGAGGATAGCTGTCAGTTAACTACACTGAGCTGCCCGGAGCCTGAAACTGTCACCTTTCTGCCTCAAGCAGCATTACCTTTGCTTACAGCTGCAAAACGATGTCACACAAGTCCCTAGCCATTTAGAAAGTTCTCAAGGACTATGGCTTTCCCCTTTTAAAATGCACTTTCAGTTCTACAGAGACACCTTATCACAGGGAAATGGAGAATTGCTATGAATGAACAGGCATAAGAGGGCAGTGGTTTCCCTTTTTCACTCCAAAAGAAGTCATGGCACGCTCTCCTACAGAGGTCAGACCTCTTTGAAGAGTTTCTGTCTAACCTAGGACTCACCTAGGACTCATCTGTGCTAACTACGAGGTGTCTTTAAAAAACAGAAGAGTGATGCTTTTTTTTTTTTTTTTTTTTTTTTTTTTTTTGCGGTACGCGGGCCTCTCACTGTTGTGGCCTCTCCCATTGCGGAGCACAGGCTCCGGACGCACAGGCTCAGCGGCCATGGTTCACGGGCCCGGCTGCTCCGCGGCATGTGGGATCTTCCCAGACCGGGGCACGAACCCACGTCCCCTGCATCGGCAGGCGGACTCTCAACCACTGCGCCACCAGGGAAGTCCAGTGATGCATTTTTATTCTAAAAATCCTGAGACTGCCTAGTCCCAGGAGGTAAGGAATGGGATGGAGATGGGGGTGCAGAGGGGAGGAGACTGGGCATTAGAGGTGGTGGCCAGGGGGGCAAATGGAGGCTCCTTTGTCCAAAGAAGGTTGCCCGGTTTAGAGAACACATGTAAGCCTAAAAGGGCTGAGAGGTAAAGCAACACTGCCACGTTGCCCATGGAGCTACTGAAGGGCTCAGTGCAGTGCCTGAAAACACACCAGCGTTAACGCTGCTGAGGGCAAGGACGTATAGTGTTCACACCTTCTCTTCTCACTCTGGCCTTCCCGTGACCTTCACTGTCCTTACACATTCTCCACCCTCTGCGTGCCACCCTCTTCCGCCCTATATCCCTCACCACCGCCCTATATCCCTCACCACCAAGTCAAAGATGGATCCCATCTGCATATTAGAATTAAGGTACAGACACTGATACTGGAGTAGCACAATGTTAATGAGAACACAGCTGCATTAACCAAAGGCTTCTGTCCGTCTTAATCTAAAGGCTGGCTAACTTGAGTAGTGCTGGCCCCAACGAGGAGGGGAAGAAGCTCTGGAGGCCCTCGGCTACCTGGACACACAGGTGGCTGCCTTCTCTACTTGGGTCTCCCCAAAGGAAAAACCAATCACATGCCCCTCAAAACAGTACCCACACTCCAGATGCAACCATCACACACCATTAGGACACTTGAGTCTTAGCCACTGCACCTCTGGAGGGACAGGAAAATGCTTATATTGAGACGGTTGCTAATCAGTCCTGTTACAGGAAGGGTATTCTTCACGGAGGAAGAACCATTAAGGGGTGTGTCTTAATGGCCCAGGACAACACAGTCCTGAGGGCTGGGAGCAGGGAGAAAAAGAAACTGAGGCTGCATGTGCCTGGGCCCATACTTCTCAGCATATCTGCTCAGGCACCGGCCAACTTCCTCCTTTCTTTCTGGCTCCAGAGATTTCTGCCTGGTAGGGGGTAGTCCACCCACTGCTGGAAGCGAGCCCCAAAGGGCTTTCCCAGGCTTGCCACTGCCTTCCACGCCAGGGACAGCCATCCTTTACTGGCACCTTGGCAAAAGGAGGCTATGACAGCACGGAATGGAGGGAAGAGAGGGGAATTCATGAATCCCATGGGACCAAAGACGGCCCAAGTCATGTTTCTGTTAATCTGCTCTTGAAGCAGTAGTTGAAATCCAAGAGGAATATGAGACTGTCCCTAAATCCTGTGCCCTAAGATGTACTGATTTTTGAAGAGGGTAGCTCCCCTGGTTCTGAAAGTGTAGGCCACTGTATAAGCAGCTATGACTAACATGGTCTACAGAACTCTGCAGACTGTGAACAGGGTATCAGTTCCTTGTAACAGGAAGAGAGATTCTGAACAGGATGGTGCTTCCGTGGGCATTCACGTCAATGATGACAGTAATCATGATGATGGTAACCGTATCAATAATAGCGGCCATTTTTAGTCACTTAAGTCTGCCAGGCACTTGACCTCCACCCTCGATACGTATTACCTTATGTCATCCTCACGTTAAGCTTATGAGGTAGTGCTATTATTATCTCCATTTTACAGGTGGGGAAACTGAGGAGAAACTTAATGAACAGGAAGATGTGATTCTCAGGAAAGAGAAACCCAGGCTTTAAATGAAGACTTGTCTATTTTCAAAAATCCCTTCTTACACTATGAAAGGCTTGCTTTTCAAATCCCTGTGTTAGTGACTAAAGTAATAGGAGGGCTTCAGGGACAGGGAGAAAATGAGCTCCATTTTGCAAAGGCTACAAAACAGATGCCAATATAAATGGATCCCACTCTAGCAACAGAAAAGTGGTGTCACCAGTCTTATCCTAAAATGTCATAAAATATACGCATATATAAAATGCATATGCATAAAATACAAGCATATATGCCCTGGACGATACCCACCCGAGGTCACTAGCACATTCGGAACCATGTGTAGGAAGTTCTCTATTAAGCACTTATGCCACAGGCTACAATTAGCAACTCAGCAGGTACCAGTTTGGCCTGGAAAAGGCTATACATTGTGTATGGTGGTGGCAAGAATCTTAGTTTTGAAACCAGGAGGATGTGGGCTCAGATCTACAATCTACTGCCTAATAGCTGTTGGTGGATAAGGGTTCTTTCTGCCTTCCAGGCAGGAGGCCTGGGCTTCCTGATTTTCCTCCAGAGGATCTCTCCTCCATTTCCAGTCCTGGACCTCTCCTCCATTTCCAGTCCTGGCAGCTCAGTAAAGGATGATCTCACTCCTGACACCAGAGGTGGGCATGGGACCCAGTGTCAGCGAATCAGAACATTTCATTCTCCACCCACCCTCCCACCCCTAGTAATCCATTCAGGGATGAGCAATTGAGTCCCTCCAGGCAATGAGACTCCATTACAGATTTTGCTGGGGCTACTGATAGACGTGCTCTTTCAACTGGGACTGTATATTAGGCTCTAAGTCTGTTCGAAGCAGGGCCCATAAACTTTAAAACCTTCCCTCAGACCTGGTTAATGTTAAAATAATTTCTAGGGCACAATGGTAATTCATATGCTTTGAAAGGAAACAATTCTATTACATCAAATACTTTCTATTTTCTAAGAACTGTGCTGAGAGGATATTCACATTCCACGAACACAGTCAAGGGACAAAGCACATTGCTAACAGACTAGACAGGTGGGGAAATGTCTTATTTACATTTACACAGGTCTGTGGTGTATTTATTGAGATAGTATATGTTATCTGCGAAGTTCTTCCTGAGATATTCAAAACAAAATTTCTGTTTCACGTCCCAGGAATCTAACCTTCAACCACCAAAGCATGTAATGACTAAAAAAACTTATAAAACATTCTATCGTTCCTTTAATCTACATACTTGTGCTGGGAATGGAACTTGTGTATTTAAATTGTAAACGAACTCTCAAGTCTTTTGTTAATACAAAGTAATAATCTTTAAATAATGTAAATTCTTTGTTCATCTTAAAACCTCAGACCCTGGGTCTCGAAGTAAATAAACAGTGCCTCTCAGATTCAAATCAAACCGCAATGAAACCTGGTTTCTCCTGCAGGGGTCAGCAAAACTTTTTCCATAAAGGCAAATCAAATACTTTGGGCTTTATGGGCCATACACCGCTGCTACAAATCCTCGATTCTGCTGTTGCTACATGAGTGCGGCTTCAGACAATCACATACAAATGAACATGGCTGTGTTCCAAAAAATTTTTATTTACCCAAGCAGCCAGCCTTTGGGACTACAGTTTGCCAAAACTTGCCCTATAGCATGGAGCTGCTGGCAATCTTTCTGCCATCTGGAGGAGAGAGGCTGCCTCAGAATTGAGCCAACAGAGAAAAAAAAAAAAAAAGGCTGAGGGAGGGATGGCTCAGGTGAGAATGAGACCTCATTATATCATTTGGGCCCCTGGATCCAGCCATGCCTGGAACCATTCTAACCCTGGACATCTGCCTTACATGAACCAATAAATTCTCTTTTTTACTTAAGCGAGCATGGGTTGGGTTCGCTTTCACTTGCAACCAAAAGAGTTCTAACAAATTAACTGTGTGACCACCAGTCTGCTCTCCCGTAAAATAAAGACAATACTGACTTGTAAGGATTAACAGGTATGTACTTAAAAACACTCTTTGGGGGCATAGAAGAGGAGCTCAATAAAAGTTATCTAAAAATGAAGTCTCCTCTGGTACCAGGCAGACCACCTGGCCAATGAGGGTTCCTCTAGGGCTACAGTCCCTTACCTCTTCACCCTAGGATGTCCCTTAAGGAATTACATGAATTTTTAAAATTTTGGAATCTCTGAACTATGCTGAGACCCTCCAGACTGATGTAACAACCAACCGAAGTAAGTACCTATGAAACTTTTGATCGCTGGGCTCCATCTTAAACCTGCTGAACCAGAATGTGAATGTATAATACGTAGCCCAGGTAATTCTGATGCCAGCATTCCAAGAATCGCACTTGGAGAAACATACTAGATAGAGCATTCCTACAGAAGCCTAGACTCCTACTCCCAGTTGAATCCATAGCCTTTGAGTGGCTGGCTAAGGAGAATGATCCCTAGTGCAGAAAATTAGGTCATACTTCAGTGCCATCAGCCGGCCCCCAAATCCTCAGATCACTGAGAATTCTTTAAAGATGTCTAATGCTCGTGGAGTGCTTTATTTCCAAGTGTTTTTACATCTGTTAGCTCATTAGATTTTCATAACCTCCCCGTTATGTAGGTAGGGTATCAAATTTCCTAACTTTGTTTCCTTACAATTATGATTGACACACTATTTTCTCATCGCAAAGAATCACATCACAATTTAGCCTTTTTAAGACTTGGAGAAGGTCCGGGATAAACCTTTTGTTTAACCCTTTGTTTCCCAAACTTAAGTTAATCGCAAATATGGTTGTTTGGTGTTTCCTTGTGGGACACGATTGAGGTCTCATCATAGACTAGTGTTCCACAGAACAAAATTTGGAAAATGCCAAGGCAGTGTCTTTTTTGTCCCTTTTTACAGATGCAGGAAGTTAGACACAGAGGGGTCAACTGATTTGCCCGGAATATGCCAACTCACACAGGAATTAAAGTGGTCCAGGGCTCTGAGTCTAGAGATGGGTCAATTGTCAGGCACACCTCGGATCTCTTGGATGGCTTGAGAATGCTTAAGACCAGGGTGTGTAGGTTACTGGATTCGACCCTTTTCCAACAGTCTTTCCCTCCAGTAACACCATCAAGGTTCATACACTTCTCAGCATTTTTCCTCCCTTGAGCTCATTCCGAGATCTCATAATAAGAGTCACTCAGTTACCTATTGAATATAGCGTGACAGAGAACCTTATGAAGCCTTACGTTCCCCTGAAGAATCATTTCTTGAGTCTGCTTCCTCTTAAGCTCAGACTTCTCATTTTCTTCCACTGACGACATTACACCGTTTTCTTATTTACCTCCCATTAGCTCATAGACCAGTTCTTCAGTGCCATTTGTCATCTGTGTAGTGACTGTGAAATCTAAATAGTACTTCTGGAAAAAAAATATTTTAGCAGGAATGAAGGTCCTTGATAAACATCCCTGTTTTCTTTCCCTTTTCCATGTGTGAATAATTACCATAAGTAGCTCTAACTCGGGCCTCGCCTTGACCCTTACTCAAAAAGTAAGAAACTGCTTATATATATTTTTTTGCCTCTTTCATAAGGAATTCTTAATTTCACTTGTTTCAGAACACAGAAATTAAATTCCATTAGTCTTTTTTCAGAGGTAAATGGCCTATTCTTTTTGTCCTGTCAATAATTCCTTTGAGACCTTTGATTATTCTTCTCCATGAAAGATGTTCAATTTCCAAAGAGGTCTCAGCAAGGAAAGTCTTTGGTTCATTTTTCCCCATAAGAAGTTCTGAATTCACAAAGAATTTAGAGTTTATTTAAATTCTTACTTTTTTTCCTAATGACCGAGGGACATGAGCTGCCCCACTCACTGACTCCGACCCAGCTCATCTTTGTTTTCCTCAGACACAACAAGAAACACATCATTTCTGCAAGAAGGCCTTTACACCTGCCATTCCCTCTGCCTGGATGATTATTTGTTTCACTTCTGAACACCACTTTCCTCCTTAACAGAGAATGTTGCACTCTTTTCTGCCCATCTTCCCTTCTAACAGAACCCACATCATCACGCTCACCTGTCTATCCCTTCTCCACAGGACCACAAGCTTCCTGGAGGCCCCGCCCCCAGCACTAGTGGGTGGATCTCTGATCAGTGATTGACGGAAGGTGGGTAGCCCGCGCAGACCTGGCCATTGAGATCTGTAAGGGGTGCCTATATAGGCGGTCGGGCTTCTAAGAATGGCTTCTTTCCTCTTAGAGAAAGGCACCAAGAGACAGTCCTATTTCTACTCTGATTGCTGTGGCATCAGGATGTAAGGTCTGAACGGTTATAAGCATCTTGCAACCAGCCTGGGGATGGAGTCCTGAAGCCAAAGAGGGCAGAGGAGAGAATCACAGGGCAATGGGATCACGCTCGAGCCTGTCCCACTTAGGAATTTATTATGTTAGACAATAGATGATCTAATTGTTTAAGGCCAAGATGTCCAGGGTCTTTCTTCCCTTACTGTAGCCAAAAGCATCCTAACTGACCTTCCCCTACTAGACTGATGACGCTGGAGAGCAAGGGCCATTTATGGCACCTAGGAAATGATCAGTGAATATTTTTTGAGTGAATAAATGCATGAATGTTTCTCAGAAAAAGACACGATAGGAAATATTATATATATGCAAACCAGAGCCTATCCCCTGGAATGCGCATGGTGAGGACAAACAATTGTAGTTGAGATTCATTCTTTATTTACTTGCAGGCAGAGCCATGGCAGGATGTGGGGCTGCGGCAGAGGAGACAGTGTCTACCTCTAAAAGCCACAGGGAAGAAATGACACAGGGAGATTTCGCTCACATTTTCCTGTTTCTTAGAAGAGTTGTCTTAGTTGTAAGTGTTATCCCAAATCTAACTGAACTGGGCCTTTTGCTTCACCTCAGTCACTGGCTTTTCACAAAAGTTTGTCCCACATGCCACAAGAGATCTGTTGACCTGGGTCACGTTTGATATATTATTGAAGGGTAGCATCACAAACTAAACTCCCTGTGTATTTTATTAGCATAAAAAGACAGTGACCCAAATGGTCCAATCACTAGGGATTAATTAAGGGACAAGCACTGAACATAAACTATGTGGCCATTAAAAATGATGATGGACACCTCTAATTATTGACATGAAAGCTGCCATGATTTCTTATTCAGTGGAAAGTAAGTTGTCAAGTATTATATATGGTATAATTTGATTTTTCTAAAAGAGGTTTACTTACCTATCTATCTATGCATAAGCATACAATCTGGAAGAAGAAACTTGGCTAAACAGTGGTTCTATTTGGGTCATAAAGTCAGAGATGATCTCAAATTTCTCTATAATTCTATTTTCTGATGGGGGGTAGATTAGATGTAATCCCATCTCTGCCATCTACAAACCACATACAAAGCCCCAATATATTCCTTTGTACAAGAGAGGAAGTAAGAGAACCTGTCTCTTAAATTGTTATGAAGAATGAATATATTTGAAGCATTTATATCTAGCGTATCAGCCATTGTGATTATTCAATTATGAAAAGTTTATTGCCATTACTGTAACGTGAATATTGCATTTGTGGTTAAGTGTAACAGAAATCTACAAGTGGTACTTAGTAGAGGTGTGGTTGAGTGTATGGGGCATAAAGGAATTACTGATAACTGAATGTCACCTCTCCTGCCAGAGGCTATCACTGGGGTAGGTGTGATGCAGCATTTAAAAGCCTGACTTTGGAGTGAATAGACATGTGCCTCATGAACTAAAGCAAGTTTCTCCACTTTAAATTGGGAATAATATCATCTTCTTTACAGGTTTTTGTATTACATAAGATAATGTACTTACATGTGGAATACAGTTCCTGGCCATAGTTAAGACCCCAACAAATATTACTATTATTATTACAAATTCATCATAAAATTATATTTTAAATGTAAAAATATTACCTTGACATTCCACTAATTATAATTCTTACCTAGCAAATTTATTGCATTTTAAAAAAGAGTTGTAGTTTAACCAAAAACTGGAACAGTGCACTAAAATGGTTTCCTGGGTTAAAAGAAAAAAAAAATCTGCCACATTAAACTTTTCTGGAATATTAATATTTTGAAAGGAGATAATCAACTCCTTTCTAAAAAGTGGATGGGGGAGGGAAGGGGCTCTTTATAAGTTCAAATTTAGTTAGATGCCAAATTCATCTTTATTCTATAGGATTTAATTTACATGAAAATGGCACTCTACTGAAAAAAAAGAAGTATAGTCTTTATAGATTAATAAACAACAAAAAAATCCACTAGCTAAAACCCCACTAGCTTATTAACCCACTAGGTTAATAAGACATAGTTAAAATTAATTTTTGTCTTGGGAAGATAATTTGGATTTTAATCTTAGAGCTAAGTTGACTACAAAAGCAAAGAGTAATTCAAATATATTCACACCGTTACCATGCAGTGCACAAAGCAGACACTCCACGCATCCTATGAAGGCTTCGGGGGCGTGTATGTAAACAGGAATTGCCCGAGATCTGGGGTAGATCCACTAAGGAGAAGGAAATACGACACCATAAGGTCAATATTTTCAGAGGTTTTCCAACAGTATTTGATATTTGTTGAACTATCCTTCAAGGAACATTGAAGGTAATTTCCTCATCTATTTCCTGGCTCTCTGCTCCCCAGAAAAGTAAATTTTTGCCATGCATACTGGCTCAAATGCAAATATAACTGTTTCCTTTTACGTTTACTTAAAAATTAGATGCAGGGGCTTCCCTGGTGGCGCAGTGGTTGAGAGTCCGCCTGCCGATGCAGGGGACACGGGTTCGTGCCCCCGTCCGGGAAGATCCCACATGTCGCGGAGCGGCTGGGCCCGTGAGCCACGGCCGCTGAGCCTGCGCGTCCGGAGCCTGTGCTCCGCAACGGCAGAGGCCACAACAGTGAGAGGCCCACATACCGCAAAAAAAAAAAAAAAAAAAAAATTAGATGCAGTAACATAATTGAATGTATTCGAGAAGACTCAACTCAGGAGAACAAACCCGGTTAAAAGAATCCTTATTTGCAAATGGAGAAGACACAGGAAATTTAAGTCTCACAAAGAAGTCCTCTCTGTAACACTCAGATACTCATAACCACGACCCCAAAACCAATAACAGGATTTTTAAAAAATATTATCTGGAGAACTCAGCTACACACCCACTGGGGGAAAAAAAACAGCTGTTTATTTTTAGCTCTTTCTCAGCTCACCAAGAGAGCAATAACTGAACCTCTAAGATAAAATATGAGGGGAAGTGGTTTGGAGGGAAAAAATTTCTATATTAAGTACTTGAACAAAAATTGGTTTCCCTATCAAACCACCTTTTATGAATTCAGTTCAACATTTACTGAGCATCTGTACTCTGTGCAGCTTTGTAAATTAGAAAAAGATAAGCCTCAGCTCTGCAGAAGTACTCACAATATTGTGAGACACACACACAGTCATCTAATAGCTTCGATAAGACATGGAGAAAACAATTTTCAGATTTTCTTGAAGGTAGGTTGTACAGAAATTTTAGCAGAAATATTTCTTGAGACAGTTTTGCTCTATCATATTTAGTATAGACAATTTTATTAAAAATCATAAACTAGGGCTCCCCTGGTGGCGCAGTAGTTGAGAGTCCGCCTGCTGATGCAGGGGACGCGGGTTCATGCCCGGGTCCGGGAAGATTCCACATGCCGCGGAGCGGCTGGGCCCGTGAGCGATGGCCGCTGAGCCTGCGCGTCCGGAGCCTGTGCTCCGCAGCGGGAGAGGCCGCAACAGTGAGAGGACCGTGTACCGCAAAAAAAACACAAAAAAACCCCCATAAACTAGCACTTAGCGAGCTAAGGGGACAGGAGTAGGCAAGTGAGCTCTATCTTTATAGCACCAAGAAAGTTCTTTTCTAGAACAGTTCAAACTGCAAAAGTTGAAGCAAAATGACAGTAGTCAGATTTGCATGAATTAAGCTTCAAAAATTCTGACAGATTGAATCAATACCACATACAGGGTTTTCCTGTCTGGTTCTGAGCTTGACCAATGAGGATAAACAGCTGGAAATAAACAACATTATGTGTTGGTCCTAAAATTTTTTTTTGTCTAATTGTCAATACATGCTATGTATGGCTGTTTATAGAAAGAATCAATGATATAATGGTACATTTTAACAGAATGTACCCATACAAGACAACTTGTCCATAAAACTCTGGCAATAATACTTTTGTGCTATTATGCTAGCCTGACATCATGATACAGTGCTATCATGTTAACAGTAACTATAATAGGTCAAGTGTATCCTGAAAGTGAAAAATGAGTTCAGTTACATGTCTGCAATTTATTTGGGGCCACAAAAAAGAAAAAATATCCTCTATTATCAGTTCCCTGCCAAAAAGCAACGGTAAATATTTTGCTGACATTAAAAATCTAATGTTTCAGAGTCTGAAGATGATTTTGAGTTAGTCCTAATTTGGGGGGATCTGGTGGATGGAGGGGGACATTGAGTAACGAAGCCACAGGTCCTTTTGATGACAAGAAAATGCACCAATGCTGTATTTATACAACTGCGCAGAAATTTTAGCTCATTTGGTTAATCAGCTGCTGTTCTCCACAGATTTTTCTCCTTATAAATGTAGTTTCCAGTTAAGAGTAGCGGCCAGGATGTTGCTAAACATCCTACAATGCACAGGACAACCTCTCATAATAAAGAATTATGTGGCCCAAAATATCAATAGTGCCAAGGGTGAGAAATCCTGTTCCCTATAACTTACAACACATGACTCAGAAGAAGCCAGGACCCGATCAACAAGCTCTGCTTTCACCTCTTGCACATATTACTGCTGGATCATTGGCTCAGCACATACGTGACTGTTCACAGTGGGTGCTCCCAACATGTAACACAGACTGTGCTTCACGACCAACAGACAGCTGTTTTGCTTGTGTGATTTGTCCTGTTTTTGCTATAATATAAACAAATCGTTTTGAAAAGCAAATATCTCAACTCGTTTTAAAGTTCCTAGTTTATGAGCACTGGATTCCACTTTAGGAAATCACTGATTAACAGAGCCAAGCAATTAATTGATTCCAAATGTAAAACTAAGTCATTTATGCACAATGAATGCTAAAATCTTCCCCATCAGAATTCCTATTTAATTGAAATTCCAGATTTCTAATTAGTGAATTTCTTTACAGTCTTCATTTTAAAAAACTTACATTGTCAACTTCTTTTCTTCCTCTTCCTATTAGCTACGACATATCGAGTGCCATGTCCCAGGCACTGCGTGCATTACGACACGTGAATTTTATATTTACAACAACCCTCACAGGTAGGAACTACAGATACCATTTTTCTTATTATTCTTTAAACTCAAAAATCTGCAGATAGAAAAAGAGGGCTGCAAAGAAAACATCTGACCATAGCACTCACAAGCGTGAGTTCGATGTGAATTCATTTACTACAATGCAAAGCAAGAAGGAAAAAAGCCGGGAGGATATAAAGAACACTTAGGAAAATTACAGTAATGGCCACAACCTACAGAGCGCTTACTGTATTCCAGGGTCAGTGCCAAGTGCTTTATTTATATTATCTCATTTGATCCCAGCCCCAAGTGTGGATGCTGTTAAGTCACCATTTTACAGGGGCTTCCCTGGTGGCGCAGTGGTTAAGAATCCGCCTGCCAATGCAGGCGACATGGGTTCGAGCCCTCGTCCGGGAAGATCCCGCATGCTGCAGAGCAACTAAGCTCGTGCGCCACAACGACTGAGCCTGCGCTCTAGAGCCCATGAGCCACAACTACTGAGCCCGCACGCCTAGAGCCCATGCTCTGCAATAAGAGAAGCCACCACAATGAGAAGCCTGCGCACCGCAAACAAGAGTAGCCTCCACTCGCCGCAACTAAAGAAAGCCTGCGCGCAGCAACGAAGACCCAACGCAGCCAAAATAAATAAATTTTAGTTTTTTCAAAAAAGAGTCACCATTTTACAGATGCAGAAACTGAGGCGTACTCTGAATTAAAACCACTCAGTTAGCAAGTGGCACAGCTGGGATCTGCACCCTCTCTCACACTTGAGAGTCTATACCAGGGGCTGGCAAACTATAACCCCCAGTTTAAATTCAGCTTGCTGCCTGTCTTTGTAAATAAAATGTTCTTGGAACACAGTCACACTCTTTCATTTCTTTATTGCCTGTGGCTGCTTTTGGGCTACAACAGCAGAGCTGCCACGGATATCTTACGGTGAAAGCCTAAAACGTTTACTGCCTGGCCCTTTACGGAAGACATTTGCTGACACTGTCTGAACTCTTCAATAGTAAGTAACATCAACTCGACGCTTGTGCTCATACTATTAGACATTGAAGCCCATTGCTTTCTACTTCCTAGGTAAGAAGCTTCCTTTCCTCTCAATGTGACCTCCTGTGTCATCTATTTTTGTAGCCATCCTGAGGGCTAATACTATTCTTTTCTTCAGGAAAGAGTTTAGTTGAATCATGGTAACGTTATACACCAAGTGCAATGTATGAAATCTGATTTCCTTGGTCTGAAATCGTTAAAAAGCAAAAACAAAACACAAAATTACTAATCTTCTACTGGGAACACGTTATGAGCCAGGAATACAAAAATGAGTAAAACACCATCTTGCCTTCAAGGAGCTCACAGGTGAGTATGAGAAACAGGTGCACAGAAAGCAGAATGGCTTTCCATGAACTATGCTCAGAGGCCTGGGAATCCAGGGAAGGGGTATCTCTTCCTGGGCCAACCAAGGCCTCAAAAGGAAGATTTTTGAAAAGGAAGACATTTCTTTTTAAGAAAAAGGTCTCCATTATAATAAATAACAGAATTCAGTCTGACTTGTTTAATAAGTAGAACTATTATTCAGACATGGAACGACAGAGCTAAAAGGGATTTACAAGCTCAGCCCCTTCATTCTGTAGTTGGGAAAACCAAGAAGTACGTAAGTGGACCCAGTGATGATAGGAGATAACATTGCCAAAATGCCTAGCAGCTGGGCATTAATAACGTGCTCCAGAAGCCGCAAAGCTGAGAACTTAAAGGGCAAGACTCTGGAGCCAGATTTGGGGTGAGCTGTTAAACCCTTCTGAGCCTTGGCTTCCTCACGTGCCAAATGGAGACTGCATGCAGAGGTCATCGTGAGGAGTAAGTGCGTTCACATATGGAAAGTACAAAGAGCAGTGCCCAACTCAGAAAGTAGAACAAGTGTACACTACTATGAAAAGTAAAAATGAGGCATAGAAATGAACTAAAACCAAAATCTTTAAGGGAGCCCATATTCTACCCTGTTCCTGAGATCCCAGCCTGCCTTTCTATTACACCTGCACCCTTCCCACTGGGGAGAAGGGGATGGGAGAGGACCACCGTTCTTCTTCCCTTCTTCATCTCTTCAGCCTTTAGTTCCTATTGTCAAGAAACATCTCTGACACCCCTTTCTGCTCCAATCCTATTGCCACTACCCTTGGCTAAGCGCCGATCACAGCTCTACGGTTTTGATCCTTCTCGGCACCACCCTGCCTCAGCCCACCCGCAACCAATTCCTGGTGCCTGCTGCAGAGCTGATGCCACGAGCTGAACCAAAATACGCTTTGCACGTTATCCCTCCTCTGCTGAAGAACCTACCACCACTTCGTGTAGCACATCGCTTTAAGTCCAGGCACTTCTGCCTATAATTTAATATCTTTTAACTTTACCTTGTATTAAAAAGAGACCTGATTTCAAATCCTAACCCCAGCACTTATTACCGGTGAGACCAGCGTGTTGCTTAATCCCTCGGAGGCTCAGTTTTCTTTTCTGCCAAGCTGAAATAAACAGTACCTATCTCATGGGGCTCTTGGGAAGATTAAGCCCATATTTCCCATCACTGACACAGGGCTTGGCATTGGGCAAGTGACTAAGACATTACTGTTGTTATTATCTAACAATGATACACTTACGCTTCCTCCCCCTCCTGGCTCCTGTTCTTGTGAACCCTTCCACTTAGGATCTCTTCCTTCCTGACTTCTGCCAACCCACATCAGCCCCTTCACACAAACCCCCCTCCTGGGATTTAGTCCACACTGATCTCTTGCTTTGGTGAACCCACTCATGGTTGGCACTGCCCACTCTGGCCGGTAATCAGTGATTCTTAACCCAGGAGCAACTTTGCCCCCAGGGGACATCTGGCACTGTCTGGAGACAGTTTTGGTTGTCACAAGTGGGAGGTGGGTGTATGAAGCATGTTTTAAAATATTTTCTGTACTTGATGAGGCGCTGACATCCTGGAGCCTGGAGAGGCTGCGCCTCCCAGAACTAGCTAATTCCTAGAGACAGTAAACAACTTGCCTGCCAGGGCACCTGTCCTACGCAAACCAAGCAATCCAAATAAAACTCTGGGCTATGTTCTCTCCTGAGTCCTTCTGCCTCCTGACCAACCCTGGTACTTCCCCAGGGGGTGCTGCATGGATGGGGTGCCCCTTCCCCTTAGGAGTTGTAATGAACTCTTCTCTCAAAGGCAGTTATCTCCCTGTCTGTCCCCTTACCATACCTGATTAGAACAAACCCCAGGTACATTTTAAGACAGTAGGTGCTACTGGAACTTAGTGGATAGAGGCCAGGGATGCTGCTAAACGTTCTACAATCCACAGAATACCACTTCCCACCCCAAACAAAGAATTATCTAGTCCAAAATGTCAACAGTCATGAGACTAAGAAACACTGACCTAAAACATTCCACACTGAGATCACAGGTCTCTAGAAACCCCAGACCTGCCATACGGTTCTATCACATCGCCTAACTAGGGAAATAGAGAAAGTACCTAATTCCTGGATTGACTGAAACAAAGGTATAATAATTTGCATTCATAACTCTTTTAACCAAAAATCACTAAACATGTTCAGCAAAAGTGAAAGTATTTCTTCCCAAGTACTATGAAGTTTCATGCCAAGAGCTTCTGGTCAGAAAGAAGAATTCATGAACAAACCTCATCGTTCTGTGTGATTCTGTATCTTTCACAAGTGGGAAGGAGTCAATCAATGGAGTATTTTCTATGGGAGGATTCTGAAGCCATACATTAATTTTTTTCTAGGGCGTTCATCACCTGTGAGGCTCCTCACTCCTCGGAAAAAAACCACTGTGTATGATAAAATACATTTGGGTAAAGAGGTATAAACACTCTGTTCCTGACGTTTCACTAGGCACATGGGCACACCGAGGGCTCAGAAATTAAAACAATCTACTTAACTTTGTTTTTTAGCTCAGTTTTCCAAGTTAGTTTGATCTTGACATTTTCCACATACCATCTATTACCATCCCATGGAGCACGTGTTCTACGGAACACATTTTGGAAAACATCTCATTAAAGTTGACAACAATTCCCAATGCTGAACTTCAGAACTTGAGTTTTAAAATTTCTCACTCTGTAATCAGAGCTGCTTTGGGAAGCTCAGTAGCAGAGAAGCGTGACACAGCCTCCTTTACCGTAAGACGTCTTTGGCAGGAAGATCAGTGCTTCCGCAGGTCTCTGTTGGAATGGCACAGACCCTGGAATTCGGGCAGAGGCCATATTTCCAAATGGCATGGGAGAACTTTTTTGCCTTGCTACCTTGGACTGGTTCTAAGAGTACAGACCTCAATATAGGTAGATGCCAGGCAGAAAATTATTATTTTCCCACAAGCAATACGGCTAATTTAAACTTCTCTGTGCCGGGGGAACCCATCAAAATAGGACCCTGCATGTCCATAAGGAAGCAAAAGGAGTAAATTAAAAGCAAAGGTGAAGGTACAAAGTACCCCGATTTTCCCACCCGCTTCCTAACTAGTCCATAATCCACTCTAACATCTTTTATGCCTACGTCACGGACGTATTTGTACACTTAAAAAAATGCTGTGATATCTATGGATTTAGTCAGACGGCAGAGGACTGAATTCTGAAGAGGATCTGTAATTCCTTAGGGGCCTCAGCCCACCCGCTCTGGCTTGACTGGGCAGCTGCCGTCTTTTGGGCAGGGGGACCGGCCATGGGCAAAGGTACTAGGGTTTCTGGAATAGGCTTCAGGAGACTGCTCTTCAGAGCTCACAGCTCTGTGACCTGCAAGTCTGAAAAGGGCTCGGCTGGGCATGGGGGGAGGCCACACGCAGGCAGAAGCAGATGGCAGAGTCATCTGTTCATCTAGCTCAGGGGGTCCCTCTGCTCTTTGACCTTGAGAGAAAGGGACTATTGTTTTCCCAGTCCCGCAAGCCAGGAAGCCTTTTCGGTCCTCCATCCTTCCACCAACCATCACCACGAACAGAGAGGAGAATACAAGGAGAAAAGGGAAACCTAGTTCCTTCATCCCTTTAGAATGTGGAAGCTAGCACCACGGATTTAAAAGCACAAAACCCCCTGTGTTTTCTATTTTTGAAAACCTTCCAGAAGCCTCCTGAATCTTCTCAACACCCTCTGGAAAAACAAGCACGATCCTCCTCTCCTTCACCCCTTTTCGCAAGAAGGAAAACAAAGGCCAAGACTGAAATTTGTCTGAGGCCAGTTTGTACCAAGGTTACTGGCACCAAGACTTAGGGGCCGGATTCCCAGAGGATGCTTTGTTTCCCTAACCCTCCCCTGGAGGCTGCTAATTCCTTCTCTCTGGTAAACATTGCCAGGAATTGCACTCTTAGGGTTGTGCAATAAAAATAAGCCATGTTGGGGCTTCCCTGGTGGCGCAGTGGTTGAGAGTCCGCCTGCCGATGCAGGGGACGCGGGTTCGTGCCCCGGTCCGGGAAGATCCCACACGCTGCGGAGCAACTAAGCCCGTGCGCCATGGCCGCTGAGCCTGCGCTCCGCAATGGGAGAGGCCACAACAGTGAGAGGCCCGCGTACCGCCAAAAAAAAAAAAACAAAAACAAACAAAAAATAAGCTATGTTTGCTTTCTAAAAGCATGGTGGAAATCCTCCCAGTTAAATCTTACTATAATTTAGGCTATGATATTTTCAAAGTAAATTTGTGTTATTTCATTCATGGCGAATTATGTACTTTGAGCTAGTAACACACACTGACCCATCTACTTATGGTTTAAATGCTAAGTGTCATTCCTGTTTGGTCCTCAACACTTGCTCATAAATCCAGTGGTGAATTCAACAACGTTCCATCAACAATGTTAAGGAGGAAGCAAAAAGGACTGTACACCTCATCCAATTGTATGTTGAGCAGTTGCCATTTTTAAAGAGGTGATGATTAATGTTGGCACGAGATTAAACATTCCTCGTGAAATAATTTGAAGCTAAAGATGTTATGTTACTACCCGTTTATATGTGATGTCATGCAAATCTGCAGCCAATATATACACTTTCCCCCAAATTAGCTCTATTCTAGGTTGTACCGTCTATGAAAAACCTACACCTTATTTGGTTATACCTGATTTAGGTCACAAGCTGCTCTATGAGATGTTCATCATCTTCACAGGATAAAAATTGGGGATATAATGTCCCCAGTTATGAGCTGATGTTTACCTTGTAGAAATGTAATTAATCATTCTACACTGTATCTCATCTAAATGGAGTAGAGCAAAGAACTTTAAACCTGTGGTTCTGGAAAGCTCTAGGACTCTATGGCACTCTGTGAGGACAGGCCCTCCCCCGGCCTAAACCAGCATTCCCCCTTTTATCTGGTTTATATATGGGGGTCTTCCAAGATACTCATAAGTTTCCTCTTCCAAAGAGTAACTCTTGTCTTTGGTTATGTCTCTTGTCTTTACTTTTATTTCTTGAACATAGATGCTCCTTTTTCTATGTATTCCCTCTTCTGCCTTCTAGAAAAACTTGAAACATTAACCTAGGCACACAGCCCAACGACTACTACACGCACCAGTATTCCAAGCTACTTCTATTGTCTTACCACAAGAAATCTGCATTTACATTCCTGATGCCACCTCAAAGACGGGGCAAGGATGGGAGGGGTCCAATAGCGCATCATTTCTACTTCCACTGCAAAGGGCTCCTTCAGCTGAGTTTATTAAAATCTGTTCCTTTATCTTCAGTTTTACTTTGGGTGGTGGCGTTCTGACCACAGCCTGCGTAATAGTGCATGAAAAATTCATATCATGGCTAGTTGGAAACTGCAGCATACTATTCATTCTGGCTATGAAAACATTAGGGCTTTGGGCAAGCAAAAAGGTTCACTGCGTGTTCATTTGGGTGGATGATAAGCTCCTGTCGGTGGCTTGTTTGGCTTTTTTAGTGAGCTGGGGAAGGGACCCATCAATCAGTGAGTTACTGAGATTTGGAGGGGCGATTCTTGTTTTTTTTTTTAATTTTATTTATTTTGGGCTGCCGTGGGTCTTCGTTACTGTGCACAGGCTTCCTCTAGTTGTGGCGAGCAGGGGCTTCTCGTTGCGGTGATTGTGGCACACGGGCTTAGTTGCTCTGCGGCATGTGGGATCCTCGTGGACCAGGGCTCGAACCCGTATCCCCTGCACTGGCAGGCAGATTCTTTTTTTTTTTTTTTTTTGCGGAACGTGGGCCTCTCACTGTTGTGGCCTCTCTCGCTGCGGAGCGCAGGCTCCGGACGCGCAGGCTCAGCGGCCATGGCTCACGGGCCCAGCCGCTCCGCGGCATGTGGGATCTTCCCAGTCCGCGGCACGAACCCGTGTCCCCTGCATCGGCAGGCGGACTCCCAACCACTGCGCCACCAGGGAAGCCCTGGCAGGCAGATTCTTAACCACTGCGCCACCAGGGAAGTCCCTGGAAGCGGCATTTCTTGAATATGCAGCAAATCCATGACGGTGCCCGTAGCCAAGATCTGCTCTGGACACACTTCCATCATGTGGAGCAGCCCGGTTCATCAGACAAGTACGTTTCCAAACATATAAACATTATCTACAGTATCTGCTGCACGTGTTAGACAAACATTTGCCCGTAAACAGACTCCAAGTCTCTCAAGAAATAGGCAGTGCTGGTATGTGCCCAGTCCGTCAGTGATGGATGGTCGCTAACTGTGCGGCAGATTGCACTCCTCACTTAGTGCCAGGAAATCGCGGTGCCAACTCTTCCTGAGAACACCTTCAGCATCTGGAGGCTTCACTACAGTGCAGCTCCCGATAATTCCAACCGCCAGGCACAGAGTCTGGTGGGCGGTTATTCCTTTCCTAAAGTTGATTTCCTATTACTGGAAGAATCAAATCAGGCTTTGCTTTTCCTTTTTCTTGCTTGCTTCTGTCTTTCCACTCATAACCTTGGAGCAGTCCTACTCTTTAAGATGGGTGCCTCAAAAGCAGCTAATGCTTCATTGAAGACTGCTGCTCGACTTAAAATAACTCACGAACTGAGGTGAGGGGGCAAGGGAAGCAGAAGGTGACAGTCCTGAAAATGAAAATTAGAGGGCTTCCCGGGTGGCGCAGTGGTTGGGAGTCCGCCTGCTGATGCAGGGGACACGGGTTCGTGCCCCGGTCCGGGAAGATCCCACATGCCGCGGAGAGGCTGGGCCCGTGAGCCATGGCTGCTGAGCCTGTGCTCCGCAACAGCAGAGGCCACAACAGTGAGAGGCCCGCGTACCGCAAAAAAAAAAAAAAAAAATGGAAATTAAAGAACAGGAACTTTGTTCCCCTCCCAAGAGTCACTGCTGGGGTTACAGCTTGTTTAGAAGCTAATAATTTGATTTTATAATTACTTTTGTGGGTTGCAAAATAATTACTATGGAGGCAAATCTCCATCTGCCCAAATAGCAGAGGCGATTGTTCTAAAGTTCACACCGAAACAAAAGCAGAGTCAGGATGGTTAGCTCTTAGGTGGGGATTAGAAATCCATCCCCTTTTGTCACATGTGCCAGCCTGAAACCCTCATAAAGGTCAGAGTAGGAGTGGGGGAAGGAAAGATCTCCACAAACCCCATTCGGAGGAGTCGTTTCTTTTTACCTTGATTTGCATTTTAAATCTGTCCCTCTGCGTACACTAGGACATCATTTATAGCCTTTGAAAAGGACTAAAACTGCAGTTCTGGTGAATGACACTGAGATGTGATTGAGTCCCTTTCAATCCTAAGATTAGATGTGGTGTTAAAATGGTCGGTATCGGTATCTCCTAATTACAGGAACTGTGATGTATCAGGGGTCAGCAAAATTTTTCTGATAAAAGCCAGAAACGAAATATTGGAGGGTGTGCGGCTCTTTGCTGCAGCCCCTCAACTCTGCAGCTGTGGTGCAAAAGCCACCATAGACTGTACGCAAACGATTACGCATGGCTGTGCTCCAACAAAATTTTATTTATGGACACTGACATCTGAATTTCATATGAGTGTCTTGTGTCATGAAATAGTCTTCTTCTTTCGATTTCTGTCAGCCGTTTGTAATCGAAAAAAAAACATTCTCCACTACAAAAACAGAGGGAGGGCTCAGGGATCACTGCTTACCAACCCCTGATCTAGATGGGTTTTAGGCATCGCAACATCTTCAGGGAAGAGAAATATCTCACATGTGGAAGAAACTCAGGACAGAGGTGTCTTGAGAGCAGATAGAGGGTATCAGCGGCCCGAGGCTTCCCAATTCTAACCAAACGCACTCTCCGCCATATAATTTCCTCTTGCGCTTTTTAATGAACTGACAGTTTTCTTTTGGTGTTCCTTTTTACCTGAATTTTCCTGAAAGAATCACTTTCGTATGTAATTAATCACTTTAAGATGTTAAACCTCATTGGCCAAAACAAGTAGTCTCTTCTTAGAGGTTCACATCTCAGAAGCAGCCAGCCATGGCTGCAGAGATGGAAGCAGAGGGATGGCCCAGGTACAGTAGCAACAGCAGGTGACACGGAGGAAGCCATGACCACTGACCCTCTCTTCCCTCCTCCCTAAAACGGTCACAATAGTATTTCCAACCTTAAAAGGAAATGTGACGATTACAAGGAAATAATAGGTGCAAATTATAAAGTGTAACATAAATAGAGTTATGTGTCTACGTTTTCTAAACTTATCGGTTTTCTTAAACAGACTGAATCAGCTCTCTTCTTGACCATCAACTCAGAACCTTCTCACTCTCTCTCTTAATCCTCCAGGGCGACAAAAATCCAAAACACAGATAATGAAAATCATTGGAAATGGGACTTTATCTTCATTGCTGTTGGGAACATACAATGGTGCAGCCACTTTGAAAAAGAACCTGGCAGCTCCTCAAATGGTTAAACACGGTGTTACCAGATGATCCAGCAATTCTACCCCTAGGTATATACCCAAAAGAAATGAAAACATACATCTACACTAAAACTTGTGTATAAATTCTTCTTTGAGCATAAATGCTCAAAGAAGAATTATTCATAATAGCCAAAAAATGGAAACAACACAAATCACCATCAACTGATCAGTGGGTAAGCAGAATGTGTCACAGTATAGCCAAGAGTGTACAAGGAGGAAAGGACACTCTTCATAAATGGAAAACTGAACAGCTACAAGCAAAAGAAATTAAACTGGACCCCTATTTTACAACCTACACAAAAATCAAATCATCAGGCCCCCTCCTTTCAGCCATGTCTTCAAACTCTATAAACACCTATTCACGTCCGAAAAGTTCTTACCATTTGGATTAACTAGCAAACTACAGAAATGACTATTGGGGGCTAGCAAACAAGTTTTGATCCTTCCCCTCTCAATACAGTTGTATGTGTATATTTTATCTACTGATCGTTTTAAATTTCCTTTAGACATACGGGTATATTTGAAGCTATAGATTTTTACAAATATTTTAAACATTTCTTCTCCTAAACTGAGTGAATATTTATAGATGTCTATAAGTCAGAAAGATATCAGAGCAGAAGGGGAAATTATTTGCAAAATTACATATGAGCTCAAAGTTATGCTGAAAATAAGGCAAACTGACTTTGAATTGCTGGTGCTTGAAAGTGTTACTGGGCCTTTTTATGAGTCTGTAACAGAATAGCAGACTCTTGGTCTTTTGACACTTACCGCTTAAGGTCTTGAAATGACCTTTCTTGGCTATGAGTGTTGGACCCAGGCCCTTTCTCGTCTGGTCCCTGCTTAAGCTCTACCAGCAACACCATCACAAAAACCTACTCAAATTTGCTCCAATATAATATAGGAGCGGGGGGACGTAGCTGATGAATCTATAGAGATCATTCTCTCTCCTGTATACTTTTGTATATGTTTTTCATAATTTTTTATAAGTTTAGTTGTTTTTTTTTTTTTAGGTAATTTAATCATGCTACCTCTGCTTAAAAATCCCTGTGCTACCTTCAGTGTAGCTGACCTAAAACAGACAGACTGCCAGTCACTTCTCCAGCAAAAAGGTGTATTTATTCAGGATCAGCAGAGAAATGCAACTGGGAGTCTACAACCTGTGAAGGTCCCCAAACAGCAAGGAAGGGAGGATGCTTTTATAGAAGGGAAAAGGGAGTTGGGAGGGCTTAGTAAACAGAGTCCCTGGCTTTTCATTGGCTGAATCCTTGCCAGGCAAGAAGAGGAGACTTTCTTTTTCCTGTTGGGCTCTGCTATCCTCCCAGGGCATGAAAGCTCCCCTGTCCGGTCTCCCAACTCTACTTAGTTGAGACTTCTGTTTATTAATATTTTTACAGTGCTCGCTGAATGAAATATGAACTCCTTCATAAACTGTACCAGGATTTTCCTGATTTCCCTCTTGCCCAAGTCGGGCCTGACACTCTCTACTTTCTGCCTCCAAAACACCTGCCTCAGGCTTCCCTGGTGGTGCAGTGGTTAAGAATCCACCTGCCAGTGCAGGGGACACAGGATCAAGCCCTGGTCCGGGAAGATCCCACATGCCGTGGAGCAACTAAGCCCATGAGCCACAACTACTGGGCCTGTGCTCTAAAGCCCGCGAGCCACAGCTACTGAGCCCATGTGCCACAACTACTGAAGCCCACACGCCTAGAGCCCATGCTCTGCTACAAGAGAAGCCACCATAATGAGAAGCCCGCGCACCGCAACGAAGAGTAGCCCCCACTCACCGCAACTAGAGAAAGCCCGTGCGCAGCAATGAGACCCAATGCAGCCATAAATAAATAAATTTATTTTAAAAAAAACCACACACCTACCTCTCTCAAACTTTTTTTTTTTTTTTTTTTTTTTTTTGGTGGTACGCGCGCCTCTCACTGTTGTGGCCTCTCCCGTGGCGGAGCACGGGCTCCGGACGCACAGGCTCAGCGGCCATGGCTGATCTTCCCGGACCGGGTCACGAACCCGCATCCCCTGCATCGGCAGGCGGACTCTCAAACACTTTTAGAACTGTGCATGTATCGGTCTACCTATGTCCCTGTGCTACATTTAAGATCTTTGAACACAAAGACCATGCTATCTTACTGATTTTTATATTCCCAATGCTTAACCTGGCACATAAAATTGCTGCAGAAATATATCATCGGAAAAAAAATGAAGAATTGCCCCTACATATGTTTCTAGACTACCTCATGTCATTTTTCCCTACATTCCACCAATTCTACCTGCTGAACTTCTCCCCTTTTCTGGGCAAGCTATGCTCTTTTGCAATTTAAACCATTTGCTTTTTTTTTTTTCTTACCAAAATGCCCTTCCTTATTTATCTGAGAAAACTCCTCCATTAGGCCCTAGTGCAAATATCACCTCCTCTGGGAAGCCCTCCTACCTTACTCACACAGTTAATGGCTTCCTCCAATAATTTAGCAGTTTACTTTCCTGCTGCTCTAAGGTCGATTCTTCAAAGGCAACAACTGGTTATTGTACCTCTTGGTATCTGAGGGGGCCCTGCACACACAACCTGCTAATTTTATAAGCAAACATAAGAGAATCAATCAATAGGTCAGTTGTGTGAGTACAGTCTGCCCTCTGAATCCGCAGATGCAAAACCCACAGATGTGGAGGGCGGACTGTATTCATTGTACTGGCCATTTTATATAAGGGACGTAAGCATCCCCGGATTTTGGTACCTGCAGAGGGTGCCTGAAACTGATCCCCAACAGATACTGAGGGACGATTGTACGTGGATACTTCAACAGAATTTTAAGAGCCCACCTTCATTAGAATTCCCCTCCTCTTTACACCTCTTCCTAACACCCCACTAAGCCCTTCTCCACTCTCTTCACTACTGTCTGAGCACATGCTTTTCTTTTCAGGGTTCCAAAGAACCTTTACACCCTGCCCAAGTTGGAGCCTTTCCTAAGCTCTCCTGACTTCATGCAAGCAGTTTCCCACCTCTACCCCTTGCTTCAGGTCACATCTTCCCTAGCTGTCCCTCTTACTCTCAGTGTCCATTGGGCCCATGTCGATAGAATTCTCCAGTAATTATTGTTCTGGAGAACAATACAGTACAACAGTAACAATACTTCATCCAGTTGTTCACTTTTCCTCTTCCGGAGAAACAACTGGATCTCACCTTGCCTATTTTCTGGAATACCCGACTGACCAAAAAGTGCTTAGTCATTGTAAATTTAGACACACGTGAGCCCTTTTACCTAGAATGAACTGGTCATGATTGTTAAAATTCTAAAACCAGCACAACAAAATACTTTTGACATGCACAATGTTGAAGGGGCTCTTCCCCAACCTCACTTTTACTTGCTTTTATTAAAAATATGTTTTCACTGTTAAATTCAGAGTAGAATTGGTGCGTTCATCTCGGACCCAATCCAGGGATGTTTAATTACGGAAGAGACCAAAGAGCACACAATAGCGGGAGGAAAAATCCAAGACGAAATTGAACTTGGCAGTAACAATACAGACGACAGTAATCACAGCTAATATTTCTCCAGCACTTTCTCTTGCCAGGCACCATGCTAAGTGCTTTGTGCTAATTATCTCATTTAATCCTCACAACGCCACGCAGTAGATAATACCGTGGTGTCCTAAAGTCACCCAGCTAGCAAGTGGAGGAGCCATTATTTGAAAACAGGCAGTGAGGTTCCAGGAGCCCCCTCTGGACCACCACTAGAAACTTCTTCATGAAGGAACAGTTCTGTGAGTAGCCCTGACACCAAATGGTGGCTGAATTTTGGAGGACTGCTCACCTAATCTTGATGCACCTCTGTTTTCTCATCTGCAAAAAGAAGGATTTGACCCACAGAAACTCATAAGGCATTCTTTTCTAAAAAGCTGTCTTGTGGAATGAACCCTACAGAGTAACAGAGAAGTATTGTGGCAAATTGTTTTTGTTCTAAAAGTCCACATTGGAATCCATTAGAATAACGTGTGAAATATTTCAAACTCCGAAAACAAAATTTGGAAATGCATCTAGTGAGTCAACGGATTAGCGAATTTGTCTACGAATATTTGAAGAATAGAAATCATATTTAGTGAAATGAAAACAACCTTGAAATATTGATTAATCACATGTAAAAGGCACTGAGTAGCAGCTACAATCAATATGTCTTGTTTCAACACCATACACAAGAATAAACTCAAAATGGATTAAAGACCTAAATGTAAGGCCAGACACTATAAAACTCAGAGGAAAATATAGGCAGAACACTCTATGACATAAATCACAGCAAGATCCTTTTTGACCCACCTCCTAGAGAAATGGAAATAAAAACAAAAAGAAACAAGTGGGACCTAATCAAACTTACAAGCTTTTGCACAGCAAAGGAAACCATAAACAAGACGAAAAGACAGACCTCAGAATGGGAGAAAATATTTGCAAACGAAGCAACTAACAAAGGATTAATCTCCAAAATATACAAGCAGCTTATGCAACTCAATATCAAAAAAACAAACAACCCAATCCAAAAATGGGCAGAAGACCTAAGTAGACATTTCTCCAAAGAAGACATACAGATTGCCAACAAACACATGAAAGGAGGCTCAACATCACTAATCATTAGAGAAATGCAAATCAAATCTACAATGAGGTATCACCTCACACCAGTCAGAATGGCCATCATCAAAAAATCTACAAACAATAAATGCTGGAGAGGATGTGGAGAAAAGGGAACCCTCTAGCACTGCTGGTGGGAATGTAAATTAATACAGACACTATGGGGAACAGTATGGAGTTTCCTTAAAAAACTAAAAGTAGAACTAGCACACGACGCAGCAATCTCACTGCTGGGCATATACCCTGAGAAAATCATAATTCAAGAAGAAACATGTACCACACTGTTCACTGCAGCACTATTTACAATAGCCAGGACATGGAAGAAACCTAAGTGTCCATCGACAGATGAATGGATAAAGAAGATGTGGCACATATATACAATGGAATATTACTCAGCCCTAAAAAGAAACGAAATTGAGTTATTTGTAGTGAGGTGGATGGACCTAGAGTCTGTCATACAGAGTGAAGTAAGTCAGAAAGAGAAAAACAAATACCGTATGCTAACACATATACATGGAATCTAAGAAAAAGGAAAAAAAATGGTCATGAAGAACCTAGGGGCAGGACAGGAATAAAGACGCAGATGTAGAGAATGGACTTGAGGATGCAGGGAGGGAGAAGGAGAAGCTGGGACCAAGTGAGAGAGTGGCACTGACATATATACACTACCAAATGTAAAATAGATAGCTAGTGGGAAGCAGCTGCACAGCACAGGGAGATCAGCTCAGTGCTTTGTGACCACCTAGAGGGGTGGGATAGGGAGGGTGGGAGGGAGACGCAAGAGGGAGGAGATATGGGGATATATGTAAAGCTGATTCACTTTGTTATAAAGCAGAAACTAACACAACATCGTGAAGCAATTATACTCCAATAAAGATGTTAAAAAATATATATATATGTCTTGTTTCTAAATCTATCATTCGATTACTTTTTAAACAGGCCACTATAAGACAGAGGCTTCAAAATATTTCTAAAAACTGTTTTTAAAATGTTTCATTTCTATTAAAATTACTTGAAATTACATTTTAATACACAATTAATAACACTGTAATTCCTACAATAATTCCTCACTACTAATAGACTCAGAAGGAATTCAAATAAGAATAGAAAATATATATGAAATTATATAGAGAAATACCTTGTTTTCTAGATTTCTCCCTAGAGTTGATTTTTAACTATTTGTAAATTAAATCATATTCTCCTATTGACTTCCAATATAAGTTAGGTGATACTTTAGCTATGTCTCTTGCAGCTTTTTTTTTTTAATTAATTAATTTATTTTTGGCTGCATTGGATCTTCATTGCTGTGTGCAGGCTTTCTCTAGTTGCAGCGAGCAGCGGCTACTCTTCGTTGCGGTGCGCGGTCCTCTCATTGTGGTGGCTTCTCTTGTTGTGGAGCACGGGCTCTAGGCAGCCAGGCTTCAGTAGTTGTTGCACGCAGGCTCAGTAGTTGTGGCTCCCGGGCTTTAGAGCACAGGCTCAGTAGTTGTGGTGCACGGACTTAGTTGCTCCACGGCATGTGGGATCTTCCCGGACCAGGGCTCAAACCCGTGTCCCCCGCATTGGCAGGCGGATTCGTAACCACTGCGCCACCAGGGAAGCCCTCTTGCAGCTTTATTATGTTCATAACTTCTAATCTATTTAGCTAAAAATTTCTCTCTCTCTCTATTCCTACCAATGCCAGCCTCTCTATCAAGTATGTAAGGCAGATAAAATTAAAGGTACTAGGAAATTGCGTAGTTCCTTCTAGTTCTATAGCTTAATAAACCTGGCTTATCAAGACTGCACATGTATATAACACAGACACACACACACAAAACAGTACTTAATTTTCTACATTCAGTATAGGTGCCATATAAAAAAATAATCAACTTGAGGCGCACTGGAAAGCACCTTAGTTTCAAAGACGAACAGAGAAGGATTTCAGTGTTTTTTCTACCCTTCACTTGTTTGTGGCCTTTACACCAAAGTGCTACATAAGCTTGTTTCCTCGTCTGAAAAAGGCTTCGGTATTGAACCAAAACGGCAAAGGTGAAGCAAACACAAACTGTCTTTGGCCATTAATGGTGAACTGTGTTCTACAATTTTTTTAAGTAATTTTCTACTTAAAACTAAGGTCAGCAAAGCATCCCTGGTACTAGTTAGTGGACACCCGGAACTTAAAAAACTACTCTGAAGTAAAATGGCAAATGCCAAAATGTAATTTCAACTTTCATATGTCCACTGAGCCAGGGATACTCTTTCTTTTAAAATTTATTCTATATCAGCCAAATACTTTTAGTTATAGATCGTCTTCAGGCTGAAAGTTATTAAAATATGCTTTAAATAGGTTTCAATATATTTTATATATGAGGAAATTAAGAATGAGACTCAGTGAGCAACGCCTCTATAAAATTTTCCCTGCATAAAACTTCAAGAAAGGGCTTTCCAGCCGGACCAGTATTGTCCTTGATGGCTACTAAATGACCTCAGTGGTGCTGAGGAGAAACCTAACACATTTATGGCGCTGGACACAATGCAGGTACACCCCACCGCAAGAAACGTCCTCCTCTATGGAGCCCTACCGAATCTGTGAGCATTACTACAATCTTTACTACACACTTCCTTTAAAAGAGCTGGCATGCAGACAAGATGACTCAAATTGAAAACAGCTTCTGGAGAGCTTAGCTCACAGAACATCCACTCATGGCAAACTATCATTCAAGGTCAATCTCTGCAGAAAGTGAAATTCATGTGAACTTCCTTTCCTTTCACAGTGGGCAGTGCTGCTTTGGGCCCTGGCAGGGTTAAGCTCCTGACCTCATTTTATTTCAGTGACTGACGAAGCACACCCCACACTGGAAGGCAGGATTAGCAAGTGTAGAATTCAGCAAAAATTAGGTGCCACAACATGAGGTCTCCCCTAAACAAGAATCCTTTGAAATCAAATGCTTTAGTCCTATCAGGTAATATGTGAACATCCATAAGTAGCCCCGTAAGACATTCTGGAGTGTTTGAGGTGGTAGAGATGAGGCGTGTTGGAAGCGGAAGCATGGTGTTCATAATTACACACATGAACACACATCCTTGAGTGTAGATACAGACCTTTCCTTACTGTAGCAATGTTCAGAGATCCTGATTTAAATAACCCCCCAAGGTTGTGGAAGTAGCCCATGTGGGAAGCAATTCAGTCATCAGAGTGACTCATTTAATAAATATTTTAGCCTGCATCTCATGCTCTATTACATTAAATGGTAAAAAGTCTGGCTTTAGATCGCCCCATTAATCCATTCATATTCCCTAGGCGTCCGCAGCTTATAGAGTAACCAAAGGACCAAAACACATGTCAGTGTGTGCTTCTCATAAACAGATATCCTCCCCCAAACCTAACCGGAGCTGCCTCAGCGTGTTTTGTGTGCCTTCCTTCCTTGTGCACGATTTTCCCCTCGGATGCCTGGTACCATCGTGCACAGCCTCTCTGGCTGTTTAATCAAAGAAAAGTATAATTACGCTAGCAGGACTCTAATTCTGAAAAGACATTAGCCAAACCAGTCGCTTCATTACGCTGCACCTCAGAGGCCAGCAGGAACCGGAGAAATTCTAAGTGATAACGCGTTCTTCCGAAGGCAACAAGCGAAGCGGCCTGGTGGATAGGAAAAATCTGCCTGTCTAAGCAGGTGTGAGTGTCAAGGAAGGCGATGAGCTTCAGGCTGGCCAGTAGCTAATGCTTTCCCTGCAAAACCTGCTGCCTAAAACTTTTCCAAGACCTCCAGTGGCCCTCCGGAGTCTGCTCTTTGAGCTGCTTCGAACCGCCTGGGAAATGCACCGCCCCACAGCCGCGTCCACGTCTGCGGAGGCTTCTGCCCGGTCCGCGCAACGCGGTCCCTCCTCCGTGGCGCCTTCTGCCCAGAGCCGCCGGCAGCCCGGCCCCCTTTCACCGCCCGGCTCCGGACCGTTCGGAGGGGGCTCTTGGGCTCGCAGGGCACACCTGGAGGAAGCCGCCGCCGCTCCTCCCCCACCTCCCACATTTTGGCCCTTAGGCACCAGCGCAAGAGGGACCAGCGGCGGCGCTCCCAAAATCCCGGCCATGTTCCACTCGGAGCGGACATCATTCAACAACTCCACAAGTCTAGTCTCCAGGGCGCTGTGGCCGAGGCCCAACCACCGCTCCAAAGTGAATCCACCCGAAGGCCACATCTGTAACGCAGCCCAGCAAAGCTTATATCCTATCCTAACGCAACAATGGGAGAACAGCTAAGAAGCCCAGAAAGCTAAGAAAACTGGCGGAAGCATCTTCTTAAAGCTAATAATCTTGCCCCTTGTGAAGCCCCTAAAGCCCCACCTTCCCCAAAAGAAAAATCCCAGAGTTGCCGCTTTAAGTGTTTCAAACACCTCCTGTAGGGGAGCATTTCCATCAATGGTCTGTGCACGGATACGGTCCGGGTTTGGCTCCGGGCGGCACTCTGCAAAGTGCCGGACGGGCGGGCGTCACGCCTGGGTAGAAGGCGGATGTCCCCGCAGTTCTCGGGACAGAGACGCCGGCGGCGCCCCCAAACCGGGGACCGGCACAGCCGCCTCCCGCGCTCGCCGCCGCCCCGACGCGCCCCGGCACTCACCGTCCCGGGCGTCCTCCCCACGACTGCAGTTGCTGCAAATGTGTTTGATTTCCTTGCCTAGTTGACAATGGATCACAAAGGACACGTTGTTGTTGTTGTCGTTGGGGGCGGGCTCCTTCAGGGGCTTCAAACTCAGCAAATAAAAAGCTTTCTTTTTGGGTCTCTGGGAGCTCGCGCCTGGCACCGCGCCCTCCCTGCAGCGCGGCGAGCGGAGCGCAAACCTCCCCGGCTCCGCGGTGCGCGTGGGCTCCGCCATCCGGCCCCCGGGCGTCCCGGGCCGGACGCTGCTCCGGCCCCCGCGCGCTGCCACTCGTGCCCCGCCGCCTGGCCAGCATGCCCCTGCCACGCCCCGCACCCGCGTCTCTACAGCGGCGCGACCGCGGCGGGGCGGGTCAGAAGAAGGCGCCGAAAGGGGCTTGACCTCGCCGACCTCCCTGCCCGAGCCAATCCGGATCCCGAGGCCCGAGTAGGGTTTCCGGAAGGCACTCAGCGGTCCCACCTGGGATGCTCCACTCCCGCCTCCCCCGTGGTCTCACGCACGCATCCTCCACCGGCAGCCCCACCCTCCGTAAGTCTCAGCGCCAGCGACCTGAGCCTGCCGGGTTTGCAGCTACCTTCGCTCTCTTCGAGCTGCAGGGCAGAACGCTAGCCTCCCCTCCCCCTTTTCCTCGAGCCTCCCGCTGCCAAATGAAAGCAAGATACACCACACAGAAGGCTGCTACGCTGGGAGCCCTCGGGGTGCAAGCGCCTCTCTGGGACCAGAACAGATTACCATTCTCGGGTGGGTCCAACCCACAGCCCTTGACTTTCACTGGAGCCGACAACCTGTTACAACACAATTGATGTTTTCACGTTCAATAGAGATTCCCCGACCTGAAGGGCGGCCTTACACCAGTATCATTAAAACTTAGAGCGAAAAGGGACAGAAAAGGCTGCTTTCGTCAATCCTCAGGAACGACAACTTGCAACTTTGCGATCCCAGCTAATTTGGCTGAAGATTCCCCGCTGTCTTAACACCGTGAATAAGGCTTAGCAAGGCAAATGACATCAATTGAAAGCTCTAAAGAAAGAAGAGTGTCTTAAGGCAAACCCATGGCTCAATAATAATAACAGCTACAAGTTATCGAGCCTTTGTTTGATCTGCACGTTTCCTGTTTTTTTTTTTTTTAAATGACGCTATATTTACACAATTAATCCTGACTCCGGTATTGTGAATCCTACATCACCTTTTGGAGAGCTAAGGCTTAGAGAATCCTCGCAGCACAATCACCTTGTGTGCTTATTTTAAAAAGAGACTTTGGGGGCCTCAAGGCCTGAGATCCTGGCTTAGTAGGTCAGTGCAGGGCTCAGGAACCTGTAGTTTTAACAAGCTCCCCAGGTGATCTTGATGCAAAGCCTAAGTGGGGAAACAGGTGTTTACAGCCAGGTGTGCCTGTTATTCCCTCCACGCCCCATTCCCTGTGAACCCTTGTCCTCCTTTCCAGACATTGAAACAGTGTCAGTTAAAGGATGAGATATCACCACCAACTGTTTCCAGGAACTTCTCCAAAGTGAATTTCATAATACCCTGTGTCTTCCACTACCACAAAAGGCAGGTCATTGCTACTCTCTCCTCCCACTGGGCAAATTCTACACGTACAACTCACCTCATAGAGAAGTGAGTCAACCACCCACTGGGGGTATTAAATTACTGTGTTATAATATGCTCTGATCACCACAATTCTCCCACCCGGTCATTTACATTACTTCTCATCTGCAAAGCATTCTGCCCAGATCAGCACATTCCAAGCTTCATTTGCATGCTGTGGTTTGGAACACCAGGTGTCCAGCTGCCATGGCCTGCTCTAGAAGGAGAAGTCAGGGGATCCTAGGGTTAGAGTTCTGCTGCCTTTAATTACATCACAACCCAGTCTCTCCCTGTGCCCAGCGGGGCCTTCAGGGACCCCTCCCTTCTCGCCTGGATTACCAGCCAAAGCAGCCACAGATAAATCTGTTTTTTCTCATGTCACATTCACATCAGTTGGTCCCTGCCTGATTATAAGCCTCCTCTTAGAGGTGGCCAAGGACGCACTTGCTCTGCTGGAGAAGTGTATGAGGGAATTTATTGCATTGTGTTTTGGGCAAATATTTCTTATTCTCTTTTTCAAATCGTAGATCCCTCTCCCAAATTGTATCACCTCTTAACTACCTTCTGAAAAGAAAAAATATACATACATCTTTTTCTTAAACGAGGTTTTTAAAATTGCATGCCTTTCCCACCTCTCTGCCCACAGATGAGAACAACAGACCTGCAGAAACCCCGCAGGGTCTTATTAAATCAACGGAGCCCAAAGCAGTCTTATTCGCTTGCTGAATACTAAACCACACCTGAGAGCTCAGGTGTCTCTGTCTTAACTGGCCAAGTTATGATGTAGTAGAGAGAACACTGACATGACCACCAGCTTAGTCTCAAATATTGATGGTGATGCCCTGCAGCTCGGGGGCTCTTTATTCAGGTTTAGTGTGTAGTGGCCTAAGGTGAACCTCAGAGAGCTGTCCCCTTGTTCGGTGGTTCATCTTCCTCAACAGTCTTCCCTGAATCTGCAGCTTCTAACTATGCTGGCCAGTAATGGTATCCACGAGCCTCATGTGGATATGTACACTTTAGTAAATCAAAATTAAATGAGATTCAATCTCAGTGCCTCAGTTGCACTGGCACACTTCAAGTGCCCAATAGTCACATGTACGTAGTGGCCACTGTATTAGGCGGGCCAGGTGGTAGAACATTTCCATCAGCGCTGCAAGTTCTATAAGACCTTGCTCCTCTTAGAAGGTATGAATGTTAGTGTCTCGGCCTGAATTAAAAAGCTGAGAAGCCCAGTCTTCTATTGTTACAACAGAAAGTGGGTGGAGAGGGGAATATACCTTAGTGCTGGCTGCAGTTTGGAAGAAGATGCCTGTGTCTGGTGGCTGCCAGCACCCCCTTTCCTCTGACCCGCAGCAGGCAGAACAGGTGTGCACACACCTGACATTTTTTTCTTGATCCTGCTCTGTACCCTGAATGCTGCCTCAGCAAAGCTGCCTCCTGCCACCCATTACCCTAATGTCCCTATAGCTCTCGATGCCAAGACATGTCACACAGAGTCTGTGTTCGTCGCATCCCATAAGACAAACCTGTGTTTAATTATGATCCTTGTAATTACGGCTCAGCTCTATTGCTGCCTTTGATAATCATCTCCCTGCATTGACAGTGGGAGAAAATAAATGGTCATCCTACGGCATTCTTGGAAAATATAGATGGTATTGTGGCATTTTTTTTTTGACTTTTAAGAGAAAGGAGGGAAACATTGAAGGGAAAGACAGTCCAGAGCGTTTCTATCACCTACCTCAGGGGTTCTCAACACAGAGCCTGTGTAACTTGCATGTGCTGTTTTACCCAGATGATCTACATGGGATGGAAGAAACGCAGCATCTCAAGCTCTATCCCAGAATCTGCATTTTAACAGATCATCCTGGTGATTCAGAGGCACATTAAGGTTTGACAAGCACCTGCTAGGAATCAAGCCCGGTAATAGTATGAACTGCCTACCAGTGGAGCACATTTTTTGATTCTGAAGAAAGTAGCAGATAGGACCCCTGATCTTGCAGAGCTTAAAATTTAAGAGGAGAGAGGACGCACTCAATGAAAGGACATATAACACAACATACCCAACTGAAAACATGTGTGTAAACTTATAATTAGGAGCAGCCATGGAGAAAAGTACAGTTACTATCTGAGTGTGAGCGTGTGTAAAGGGAGTTCTGCAGTGATTTAATGTGGACGAGATGGAGTTGATGAAGGAGAATTTCCCCGGGAAAGTTCATCAGCACCAGTTGGGGTCAGAATGGTGGGAGTGGTGGTGGCAGTGGGGTGAAGACAAGCTCATTGGCTAGAAGGAGTTCATAGTGGGGGAGGGGATAGTCAAGGATGGTCATTAGTCTGGCAGGAGAGTTACACTCAGCAAGGCAGGGGGTGAAAACTGAGCTCTCCAGAAGACGCCACTGTTATGAGGATGGGAAGGCAACTGCAGACTGAGATGTTGTTCCGCTTATCTGCTTGTCTGTGCTCCATCCTACTTTTAATGCTCAACAGTTACTAGGCTCAAAGGAAGTCAGAATCAAAGTTAAGCGTAGAAATTTGGAAATGCTCATATAGCGCTTTAACTCTTATGAAAAAGAGTCAAAATACAAAATAGTGTCAATACAAGACAAAGCAGCGGAACCACTCAAAGAGAGATGTACTTAGAAGAATATCACTATACACATCTGATGGAAGAAAAGATTCAACATTTCTTTTCTTCCTTAATTTTTTTTCTTTGATTTAAACTCAAGCTATCTGATAAATTTTCTTCCTGCTTCTGTCCATCTGTCCGTCTCCTTTCTTGTTCCTATCTTCCCTACAGTGGGTTGAATGGTGGCCCCCCAAAGATATGTCCATGTCAAATCCCTGGAATCCATGAATATGACTTTATTTGGAAAAAAGGTTCTTTGCAGATGTAATTTAGTTAAGGATCTCATGGTAAGGAGATCTTCCTGGATCGTCTGGGTGGACCCTAAATCCAATGGCAAGCGTCCTTATTAAAGACACACAGAGGAGAGACAGAACTGGTCTCCAGAACTGCGAGAAGATAAATTCCTGTTGCCTTAAGCCACCAGCTTTGCGGCAGTTTGTTACCGCAGTCCTAGGGAACTAGCACACTCCCTGATTATTAACTCATATAAGAAGAGCATCTATTCTATTTCTCACAGAGGAATAGCATCTATTCTTTTCTAAGTTTGATCTAAATGTGTACTGTGTTAAAGCCAGAGCTGTAAGCTAACCTACGAAGCACAAATTTAAGAGCAGCTTTAAAAATTACTTCCAAACGGATCACGAACACAGAATTGTGCAACATTACTGCTACGTCTGTGTGTGTGTGTGTGTGCGTGTTGTTTTTGTTTTAGTGTTTTGTTTCTATTTTTGCTGATGCTGGAATGGAAGTATGAAATGGAATGGAAGTAGACTGTCATTTAAGACGGGCATACAGCTTCCAGGCTGTTTCACATTTAGTAGACGGCATTTATATTCTGAGCAAGGAGACGTGATCAGAGCTTGCTGTGGGAGACTGGTAAAAATTCTTCAGGCAATTCAGTGATGTATCAGTAGAGCTCATATTCAGCCCTTGTGCACTGGTACAGCTGTATGGATTGCTTACGGCTGATATCTTTTTCTAATAGTCTCTTTGACTCTTGCCAAGTCTAGTTATTAAATATTTTGTATATCACTCCTGCAGATAGAGGTTAGAAACCATCTGTACAATTGGCAAGCCTTGATTCTCCTAAAAGAAGGCTTTCTACCCCAATGTTTTTCTTTAAACTGTGTTTAAGAGCCTATAGCAAAAATTCTTTTGGCCCAAGCTTTTCCCTTATTATTTCTTAATCCAACCTGATGGGTTTTTGGTATAAGAGCCAGGAAGAGGTCAGTGGACAGTAGGTTTGAAGAAACAATTTCATATCTCTGTTTTTAGAACGTAAGCTCTTAAAAATATAAAGACATCTAAATGATGTGAGCAGTCTTTTGGTGTGCGTGTGTTTTTTTTAATTTTAGCTAAGGATTTGTTTTTTCTATTTTTCTCCTAAAACTCTGAATAGAAAGCAATTTTCCTTCTAGGTTTGTGATAATTATGCTTACTAAGGGATTGTTCTGTGCAAATTGTTCGGCAAATACTTAGCAGATAGCAACCTAATGAGAAGGGGAGATTGGAAGCAGTTACACAAAACAGGTGGAAAAAGGTGATCAAGGGGAAATCATCAGAGTGAACTCCTGTAGTTTCTTGATTACAGTGTTATTTTGGAATGTTTCTTTCTTTTTCTGCATTGCCGTGGGTGGGAAGAGGACTGGAGTGGTCTAGTTCTTTAGTCCAAATAAGAGGACCTTCTCCATAATGGGCCATGCTTTCAGAGTGAACAGAATCTCTGTGACTGATCAAAGAAGGCAGGACATTTTCTGCAAAGTCTTGTTCAAGTCAAGCATCTTTAAAGGCTGTATTGCCAGTGTCCAAAGAAGACTCTTAGTCTAAATTTTAAAATTTGGGATCGGATATTTCTGCTTATTCCCAGGGTAAAAGAGAGGATAGATAGGTACAGGTTGTGGATTGTTGAAGTGTAGTTAAGTGAGGGGTCTGTTGTTCTGAACTATTTAGTTTCTTTACATTTTGCCGCAAATGACAAATCCCATTTAAACGGAGACTTACAGGCTTATACACATAGCCTTATGCTTTCCTTTCCGAACCAGGTTAATTTTGGCAGATTTAGATCCTTCTGGATATTTAGCTTACAGAAAGAAAAGCCCCAGAGTATAAAGATGTTATAAATATAACATAGGTGTGTTTATATTGCAATGGATAAAACAAAGTCCACCAATAAAGAAATGGCTGCATAGATTATAGTATGTTTATAGCATGATGTCACTAAAAATAATGAGTTATATTTGAACAAGTTGGCTTGGAAGGATTTCCACAATGCATTGTTAATAAGGAAATTAATGTCCAGAGAACTGACTACAATACTATCTCATTTTTGTAAGACAAATATTGTAGGCATTAAGACTGTCCTCCAGATATTTCTGATTTACTATCTTCAGGCTTCAGGTACATGGTTGGATTGTAGTCTGTACATCTAGATCCCCTTGGGGGTGGGTGGAACCAGGTGACCAGTTCTGACCTATGTGTGATGAGCTGAAGTTCAAGGCGATGGCTGCTGCTACATTTTGGGTTATGGAGTGAAACGAGCCTGCCTGCTGACAGGCAAGGGACATGTAGTATGCAAAATGAACTTGTGTTGCTTTAAGCCACTGAAATTTTGGAGTTGTTTTTACTGAAGATTAATCTAGCCTATCAAGACTAATACATCAATGACAAATGTGTGTGTGGATGTGTGGGGATGCATTTGTATATTATAGATCACCTCATTTAATCATCACACCAACACTGTAAGATGGAACCATCATTTCCATTTTATGCTTCATGAAACAGAATTTCAATACCGTGAAATAAATTCCCCAGGTTACACAATTAGCATTCTGCCAGGTAGAAATCTGATACAAAATATGTGTAACAGCCAAGCACACCTTTCCTTCTCCAACCATCCCGCTGGCACACAGAGAACTGCTAGGTAGTTTTTCTTCAGAGGACCCTCAACACTATTTTAGGGCAGACGCACATGGCATCATGAAACCCAACCAAGAAAGGGTATGAGACGGCAGGCACGGGACACAGAAACCTTGCCTGCCATGCAGAGCCTAGCTGCTGGTAGTAAAGAGAACAGGGGTAAAAATAGGACACACAGGTTCTTACCTATCATCTCTATTGGCAGATTTGTGCCCTTTCCACCTTTAAAACAGACAGCAGCTAATACTCACTGTTATCCTTTTAGGGCGGGATGGTATCAACAGTGTGTTGGGCACCTCAGGGCTGTTTAACAAAAGCTCATGATCAGCTAATGATAACTGGCCATTAGGACAGAATCACAATTGTGTTCGTACAGAGCAGGTGCAGGAACAGGTACTAGGATAATGTAACACTGGCAAGAAATGCAGATTGGCCCTTTTTCCAAGTGGCAGAACTTCGGTTATACACGAAACACAACTGAGCGTGCGGGGTTGCTGTCAGTAGCCCGCTACAGGGAGCTTCTAAGTGGGTATTGCGGGTGTGCAAATGTGTGACATGCAAATTATTTCTCTCTCGGAAAATAAGATGGTCTAATTCACTGAGGGAAGCATTACGATATGCACTAAGACTTGTGAAGTGAATGATCAAAGGAATATCTCTGCTTCTAACAAGCCAGGTTGTACTCATCTTCCCAACAAGCCAGGATCCTGTGATCTCATGAGCTTCCAAAACAGTTTTTTATAATAGAGAAGCATGCTGAAGAGGAATTCTATTTATGTTTATACATCTTATGTCAATAGAGCTTTTTTCCTCTGTGATAACATATTTTATCCACACAAATTATTGTAATAGTTTGTTGCCATCTTACATGTAAAAGGACATGTTATTTACAGGAATGGAAGGGGAAATTAAAAAGCTAAGAAGAGTCTAAAGAGAGATCATATTAGAGCGAGTAATTGGAACTTAAGAGTAGAAGAACAGATCCACAGCATACGTAGATAAAGATATGCTTTCAAAGCTATTCACAAAGGATCACAAGGGTTCGTTTGCAGGGGAAGACAGTCCATTGTAGCAGGCAGGCAGAGAGAGACATAGCGCTTGGCTGGGCTTCTAGTACGTTTAAAAAACTCTACTGGGCTTTTTCCTGATGTATATATTAAATATTTTAATGTATGCATTCATTTATAAAATATATTTACATGATAATAAATATAGTAAATACTATATATGAACACTAAATGTCATAAAATTATTTATTTTTTGATATTTTTAACTAAAAAATTAGCATTGAATCCTCATAACAATTCCAAGAGTTGAGGTGTTCTGACCACCACCTGACAGTGAAGAAGGCAGAGAGATGAAAGAAGTTGCTCAAAGCTGTCCAATGCGGACAAGGTTGGGCCCCAGACCTGAAATGAACGCAGATTTTCCCATTCAGAGACCAGTCACTCTCCACGATTTCATGCTGCTGTCCAGAAATGTGCACATAGGAAAGAGGGTATATTGAAGGTAAAAATACCTTTCCAAGCCAACCTTGGAAGAAATTCCTGCAGGACTTCCTTAAAGATGAAGGGCAAACCTGTTCACATTCACTGGGATCTACCCAGTTACACTGGAAGCAAATCCATCTTTCCATTTTATGGATTAAGAAAAATTACTGAAATGAACATTCTTTCATTTCCCAATCTGTAAATTATTTTTAAGACCATTTAAAATCATTTTTTTCCCTTGAAATTCAGCAGGTGAAAAAAAACAAAATTATTAAACCTTGACAAAAATGATCAATTTTTAGAAAATGTGTGAGTTATGATAAAAATGAAGGAGACTTTCAGAATCCATGGATATTAAATCAATATATTGTTATATTTTATCAAACCTAATGAATAGAAACTATTTAAAATAAACTTTTCAAAAATTTTAAGTATGCGAATTCCTTTTTTCCACACTCCCTTTCTCTTTCTTTTCCAAAATTGACAATATGTCAGGGGAGCCCTGGAGAGCCAGGTTAAGCTCCCCTGATTTCAAGGAAACAACCATGCCTTCTCAGGCTAGTGCCCGTCCCCCAAATCTATCAAGTCCTTAAAGGCAAAGAAGCCTTTTATTCTCCTAAATCTTAATCTCAACTTTACGTTAAAAATTAAACACTCCTGGGCTTCCCTGGTGGCGCAGTGGTTGAGAGTCCGCCTGCCGATGCAGGGGACACAGGTTCGTGCCCCGGTCCGGGAAGATCCCACATGCTGCGGAGCAGCTGGGCCAGTGAGCCCTGGCCGCTGAGGCTGTGCGCTCCGCAATGGGAGAGGCCCGCGTACCGCAAAAAAAAAAAAAAAAAAAAAATTAAACACTCCCGCTTTGCTTGCAAGAGAATGGTGTAGGCATTGCCCTATAGCCTGCCTGACGTTCCAGAGTTCTCAGACATGTGTGTAGTCATATCCTGAAATTCAACAGTCTGAACGCAAACCATTCTCATTGTCTCCTTGTGCAAACCACTGCTCCTTCCCAGGTCCCCCATTCCTCCCAGTCACCTGGACTGGAATCCTCTGTGTTATCTATGGTCTTCATCTTCTGCATACAGTGACCAAGCCTTATGCGTTCTTTACCTTAATTCTCTCACTTATGATAAAAATCCCCAAATTAGGGGTAGAATGAGATGGTACCCTATCTCATTCTTCAGAAAATGAATTAGAGACAACTTCTTTTATTAATTTTCATAATTAAGAATCCATCAAAATAATTTGTAATTTATTAAGCACCCATCTGTATATATCACAATATTACTTTCATGAAATCCTCTACCAGTGAACAACTTCTCTGGACACAGTCTTTCCCCGACTCTTTCCTAGGAATCAGTTCTTCCAAAAAGCCAACTGAGTTAACTTGGATTGCAAAGATTAAAAACTTTCAGAGTGGTTTGCCCTCAAAGTGACCAATACGTTCTTTAGTGGATAAAATGAAGGGATTGGACCAGTAGATGATTTGCTAAGGTCTTTCCAAAAATGCAGTTCTTTGACTCTAGGAGATGTTAAACTGCAACGATTGGAAGTGTCCAGGAGGAAAGAAACATAAAGAATCGATTGTGTTGGAAAAGGAAAATGACACTCTAAGTAAGAGCTTACAGTGAACGTTTAACCTTTCTAAGATATCAAATCTCAACCAACAGCTAAGCCAGGTCTGATCTTCCTCTGCAGCCACATCTTCCACCACCTTGTGTATCTCCTACCACTTCGCGGTTAGCTACTCCAGGGCACTCACAGTTCCCACAATGCCATGCCTTATCCCACATGCTATCTCCTCCTCGAGCTTCCCCTTCCCGCTCCCAGGAGCCTCTTTCTCATTCTTATCACAGCGCTGAGTGCTCAGCACACTCGGGCAGACAGAGCTACCAGCTCTCTCCTCAGCGCCACCTTGGCACCGACTGCTGATCGAAAGCTTACTGTAACATCCTGTAAATATTAAACTCTTAATTATGATGTATGTCACAGATACAGAAAAAGATAGTGAATTCTATACTATCCGCGTGTGCATTATTCAGTTTTTAAAATGCTGACATTGTGTTCTAGGCTTTAAAAATATAAAGGGTTAAAAATTACAGGTATATTGGGGCTTCCCTGGTGGCGCCGTGGTTGAGAGTCCGCCTGCCGATGCAGGGGACGCGGGTCTGTGCCCCGGTCCGGGAAGATCCCACGTGCCGCGGAGCGGCTGGGCCCGTGAGCTATGGCCACTGAGCCTGCGCGTCCGGAGCCTGTGCTCCGCAGCGGGAGAGGCCACAACAGTGAGAGGCGCGCATACCGCAAAAAAAAAAAAAAAAAAAATTACAGGTATAGCCAAAGACCGTCAATCTTCCCTTTTCCCACCCTCTTTCCCAGAGGCAACTACTATCCTGAAGTTGATGTTTGTGTATCCCATCTATTTTTATATTTTTACCATATGTGATACATTTGCAAGCATTATGTAATATCGCTTTGTGGGTTCAAATATACATAAGGGGTATCACATTTTAAGAATCATTTTGTAATATTCTTTAATTCAACATTATGTTTTAGGATTATTGCACGTGGATTCATGTAAATGTAGTCATCCGTATTTCCTGCTGTATTAGTATTCCAATATAGGATTATACCACAATTTATTTATGAATTCCTTCATGGAAGATTATTTAGCTGGTATCTACGTTTCTGGCAATTGCAAACAATCCTCCAGTGGGCATCCTGATGAAGTTCTCTTTTGTGCTCTTCTTATGCAATAGTTTCTCTAAGGAATATAACTAGAATTGGAATAGCTGTGTCATAGGATATGCACATCGTTAGTTCAACTAGATACTGACAGATAGCTCTCGAGGTGATTGTAACAGTTACCATCTCATCAATAGCATATGAGAGTTTCCATTTCCACGTCACTGCCACTGGGTATTACCAATATTTTAATTTTTCAGCATGCTGAGTATGATTTAATCTCTATATCCTGATTATCTCTTACTCACATTTCTTGGTCTGTAAATTGCTTGCTCATATTTTTGTCCATTTCGATCACTTGTTTATGATTTGTTCTGTTCTCGGACTTTTAAAGAAATTCTTTCCCGCGATGAGGTTATATACATTTGTCGCCTATGTTCTGTTTGAAAATTCATATTATTTGGGCTTTCTGCTTTAATTATTAATCAAATAATTAAACCTGTATTATTTGGGCTTTCTGCACCTCTTGGTCTCTGATTGATAGAGTTTTCTTTCTTCCTCTTCGCGCTTCCTTTGGTTTGGAAGTTATATGTTTTATTTCTATTTTCTTTAGAGTAACCATTAAATATTTAACATATTCTGGACTTATCTATCAGGCCAATATATCCTGAATAACCCCAGAATGCTTGAATCCAATCACCCCTCTCCACCTTCCATGTTATTATGGCCTTGATCTTACCTTGTTTATAATCCCCCTTATTTAAAAAACATTCCAACATTCCAGCATTTTTGGTTTTGTTTCACTTTTACAAACATACTTGCCAACTTCATATCTGCTCCTTGAATTCCACTCTTTCTTTGTTGGTTCAATTTCTTTCTTTCTGAATAATATGTGGTTAGTTTGTTTAGTGCAGGTCTATGAATAGTAAACTCAGGGTCTGTCTGAAAACATCTTTAGCTCAGCATCAATCTTGTATAACTGAATCATAATTATCCATGAAGTATATGTAAATAGCTTAAAATTTTTAATACGGCTAAATGTAGTAGTCTCACTTCCCCAGAAATAACAATTTTCAACTTTTGGGGGAGAATTATTCCTTACGGTATTTACCTCCATGGTTTTAAATAGTGTGCTTATAATACTCTCTTAATTCACTAATTTATAATATTTTTTATCAATGATCTATTATGGTAGACATCAATTAAGTGCTAACAATTTATCTCAAAAGTACAAAGCCAGGGCTATAAGAGTGATAAAAGGGAGAAGCAAAGCAAAGAAGGATGGGAAGTGATGTTAAATAATGCATTGCTGCACTGGCTACTGCTTCACAATGAGCCAAAAGGAGACAATGCAGGTGGATCCCAGGTGAGTATGGGGAAATGGGACTTTGGAGCAGTTCATTGGGAAGAAGATGCCTGGTTCCCTCCTTGACCCTAATTCCCATCTCTTAACTTTACTCTGCATGAGTTTTCTCATCTGTAAAATTGGGGCTAGTAATAGTACCTACCCCAGAGGGTCATTATGAAGCTTGAATGAATTATTAATTATTAGAGAAGCAATGTGAACAGAGCCTGGTATACAGTAAGGACTTAACAACAGTTAGGTATCCTTATTACTATTATTTTCCAGGTCTCTTAATACATCATAGTTTTCTTCTTATTACTCTAAGTTTCCTTCTGAGTGATTTCCTCAGATCCTTCAGTTTACTAATTCTCTCTTTGGCTGTGTCCACTCTGCTATTTAATCCAAACACTTCATGCTTAATTTCAAAGACTACATTGTTTATTCATTTCTAGATGTTGTATTTTTTTTCCTTTTCTAGTCTGTCTTTTGTTTGCTTGTTTTTTCCTAGGGGTCTATTCTTTCATGATGACTTCTAGTACCTCTTTAATTTTCCTATTGTAAGTATCTACATTTTACAATAACCTTTAGAAATAGATTTTTCTCCTATTTCTAGCTCTTCCTTCGTTGTATCTGCTGACTCTCCTTATTGTGGTCTATTTCTTCATGTGATTTGGAATTTGTCACTGTGAATTTATGCTCAACAGGATGGTTTTTAATTCCCTATAATTTTTCATTTGCTTCTATCAGTATCCCAGTGATTCCAATGGCCCAGGACAAAAAGTTATGCTCATTTTTGGTGCTGGGGTTCCCGAATCCTATCAGCAGGATATATTTGAATACCACATAAAGAGTGGCACGGGCTTGCAGTTTGAATTTCTCTCAGGGGCCTTCCTGCCTCTACTCACATTCCCAGAGCTTAAAGTTCCTCACTACCTCCCTGCCCTTACAGCCAGTTTTCTTGCCTTCATTTTCCTATTTCCTGGTTTAAGTTTGGGCAGACCCTTGAGGAACCTTCCCTGAAGTAGGGTCTTATCTCATGGCCTCAAGCAAGGCCAAGGACACTTCTCCTGTCCCTGAATTGGGCATTGAAACTCCAGCCCTCAGTGTCTAGGGTGTATATGCAGGCCAGGCACCCCAATGGAACATCAGTTGAGCCGGCTGTGCTGCTAAAAGTCCTTCTAATTGAGTCTCTACATGTTTGTCTCCCTCACTGGTCACTAAGCATCTCTAAGGCAAGGACCACAGTTTATTACCCATCCTTTGGCTCTGCTCTGCTCTCGTAGCTTCTAGCATAGTCCTGAAACTTCGTAAACAGAAGCTTGGTAAATATTAGATGGATGAATGAGTGAATGAATGAATGAATGTCTTTAATTTAGGTGAGTTTGACATCTACGTAAAAGTCTTCTACAACTTGTCACTTGCAGCACAAAGTAGAATATTTCCAAGACACAGGTAAGAGATGTGTCTGAGAATTCAGAGGACTGGAAAAAGACACTTGGAGACGTATGTGGTACCTGACTGTTCTGACCGGGTATTCAACTAGTTTTCTTCCTCACTGTTTGAAACATTGTTGAAATTAAATAATTAAAACTGTATTAAAACCCAAGAACAGCACTCAGGTGTTACATATATCTTCTGGCTACCTAGTTATGCAGTACACTGAAATGAGGCAAGAAGCTTTTTGGCGATTTAATTAACATCTTTCCAGATCTTCAATTTCTTAAAAATACCGGGGTGCTTCATTTTCAAATTGCTTACAGTGCAAGAGGAAGGCACTCTGATTTGTCCTTCAACATCTGTCATAGGGGATCGGGGCGGGGAATTGGAGGAGGGAGAAAGAGGGAAGAAGAGCCTTGTCCTTTATTAACCTAGAACACGCCCTTTTCTTGAACTTTAAGTTAGTTGTTTACCTTTTGAACATGGTAAATAAAAATGCATGTGTTGTCAGTGAATTTTGGATGCAAAAAAATAGCAATACTAATCGCTACTGAAAGACCTTTAATGATAGTAACACACACACACACACACACACACACGCATGCGCGCAAACATAGTTATGTCAATGCCACAACTGAGAAAGGCCATGTATTCTGATGTGAAATTTGCAGGTTTATCGCGTTAGTACTTGACATTTTCATTATCTGAGCTCCTTGGCTCAGATATGATAGTTTACTCTAATTAAACTAAGTCCATTTCCTTCTTGAGCTCACCATAGTGTGCTGGCCACTTTGGATAACGTGCCTTGTCATCCAAGTCTCGTATTATTCCTCCGAGGCTGGCCAGCTCTGTACAGCAACACAATGCTGACGAAGTAGTTTGAGTTCTTTAGTTATAGTTGTTTTTTTTGCTTTTGTTTTTTTTAGAGGAAGAAAAAGATGTACAAACAGGACTGTGTCAGAGAATAAACCAAAGAGCTGAACCGAATATTTGTAATGAAATCAGAGAAACGGCAAAAGCCAACTTTTCTGTATTGCTGGCCTCTTCAGAAAGCATTCTGTTGGGCAAGTATTTTCGTCAAAATGGAATGAGCTGTTGTAATTACTGAGCATTGACTTATTGGTCAGCTCTGTAAATGGAAAATTTTCCCATGTGGGGCAAGCCTGTGGAGACCCATGCTACTGCTTTGCAAACCACAGCCATCCCTAGAGCGTGCACAGTCCTTGCCTATAGAAACTATTTGAGTCACTCCAAATCAGCACATTAGCACTGATCTCACCTGATTTACGAAAGAAATAGCTGGCCAGTGGGAGGAAACTGCTAGGCAGGCCACCCTTCTGGAACAAGGGACAGGCCACAGGGCCCACCACCCACCCATAAGTGGGAGCTTTGAGCTCCTTAGGACATCTGGTCAACCTCACATGCCAGGCATGGGGTGGCATGGAGTTTGAGGGTTGGAGAATATCCCAAAAAGGAGAAACAGGCATCCAAGGTCCACATGGGTTCTGGTCCAGGTCCAGGGCTCCCCATTCAGATACCTCTCCAGTCCCAGGCGCCTAATGAGGTCTTAGAAAATGTCAAGAAAAATGCTCCAAAGTGGGGGTCAATGAGGTAGAGGACTGAAGGGATTATCCTAGGATGGTGGGCCTGAGTCAGGCACCCGGAATTATATTGCTGTAAACAGCCCACCGTCTTAATATCCTATCTAGCTGGCCTCCTGGATATTGGTATGACCAGCAGCTCAGAGGTCATCTCCCAGATGAGACTTTCTTGCCCATGTGGACAATTATTCATTCTTCCCTCTGTGCCTCAGCTCTCACTTGGCTTTGCGAATATGTGGTTCTCTCTCCCTCTCCCCTTGTAGGCTTGCAGACTCTACGGAGAATAATTACGTATTGTGTTTCTTTATATCTCCAGTGCCTGGATGCCTGGAATAGCAGTGATGTTTGGAAAATGAACGAATGGTTTGTCCACCTGGTAGTCACCTCACGTAGTAGAATTCCATATGCTGATTGCTAATTACCATGTATAGGACACAAAGCTCTATGGCAGGCATTGTGGTGCCATGTTAAATATTCATACTGAGCTGTTAAAAACATGAGTTTCCTTTAAAGCCTTTATTGTAGCAGCAGGTTGATCAAGAAGCACACTGTTCTAGGGGATCAATGTCTCTTAGTGGGCTGTGTGAAGTTCAAACATGTATATGAGAGCTTTCCATTCTAGTCACACTGATGCTGTCTTGCATTTGAACCCTGCTTTCACATCCATCATCTCTCTGATCCTCTCAAAACCCTGTGAGATGGGTAGGCTCTTTTATTTTATAGCAAAGTAAAACAAGACAGATTAATTGATGCATCCCTGGTCCCCAAAATTTCGAACATGACCTTCTTGGCCAACTTGGATTTTTTTCCCACTATACATTTGCTGTCCTGATGTTGGCCAAATTGTTTAACCTCTCATCAATCTTTTTATTTTTATTTATTTATTTTTTGGTTTTGTTTTTTTTGGTTTCTTTTCTGTTTGAATTTTATTTTATTTATTTATTTTTATACGGCAGGTTCTTATTAGTTATCTTTTTTTTTTTTTTGGCTATACGCGGGCCTCTCACTGTTGTGGCCTCTCCCGTTGCGGAGCACAGGCTCTGGACGCGCAGGTTCAGCGGCCATGGCTCACGGGCCCAGCCGCTCCGCGGCATGTGGGATCTTCCCAGACCGAGGCACGAACCCGTGTCCCCTGCATCGGCAGGCGGACTCTCAACCACTGCGCCACCAGGGAAGCCCTCAAGTCTCCAGTTCTACTTCTGTAATTTTCTCTGCCTGGGATGTGCTTCCTACCCCCTACTTCTCCATGTATCCAAACTTTTCATAACCATCAAGATGCCATTATGCCATCTCCTCTTTGATTTAAAAAAATTACAAACATATTTTGCCTTTATTTAGCATTTCCTTCAACCTGCCTTGTATTAGTTAGCGGGTGACATATTTGTCTCCCCTACTTGTTCATAATCTTTTTGAGAGTGGAAACTAGGCTTTCTTTCTTTCTATTCAGTGCTTAAAACTGTTCCTTGCAGCAAGCACTAAATTAATTTATATTGATTTGAATCCACAAACTCAGAATATTATATAGGAAAAAACCCAATGGACTGGAAATCTCGGGGCATGGGTTTTGTTCTCAGCTTCACTAGTAAGTGTCTGATTTGATTGTGGGATCTTGGGACATCACTTTCCTCACTTGTAAAAATCAAGAAATTGGTCTTCATTATCTTTAGGGGCTCCTAGCTTTCATGATCAAAGAAGAAATTTAAAACTCTCTCATTTACCTTGAATATAAGATCTTTACTTACACACTTATTGTGAATGTACACCTCATTTATTGCAGCTACAAAGGAAGAACTTTTGAAGGTCAAGAATTGATGCACTGGACAGACGAGAAAATAGAGGCTCTAATAGCGGTAAAATCTGGAGCTTGGACCCAAGATGATTGATTTCAAGTCTAGTGGGGGTTTTTTTGTTGTTTTGTTTTTTGCGATATGCGGGCCTCTCACTGCTGTGGCCTCTCCCGTTGCGGAACACAGGCTCCGGACGCGCAGGCTCAGCGGCCATGGCTCACGGGCCTAGCCACTCCGCGGCATGTGGGATCTTCCCAGACCGGGGCACGAACCCACGTCCCCTGCATCGGCAGGCGGACTCTCAACCACTGCGCCACCAGGGAAGTCCAAGTCTAGTGTTTTTTTATGCAGGTAAACTATCCCTTGAGAGCAAACCTAGAAAGGGAGCTTTAGATAGGTTAATCGTTACAGTAAGTAAATAGCTGACAGGCAGTAGAAAAGTCATCACTCACGTCCCAGAGGAAAGAACTAAAAATAGATTTAAGCAGTGGTTGAAAAAGTTGTGTTGGGGAATGAAATTTGGGCAGTTCCCGGTGGAAGAATATAAGGTGCGTGGTGTTGCAAAAGCAGCAGCACGTAGCAAGAAGAGGCCGGATTATTCAGGGTAAGTGGCACGATGAAAAGGTTTAAGAATTGGGATGTTGGGATTAACACGTACACACTACTATACACAAAATAGATAACCAACAAGGACCTACTGTATAACAGGGAACTCTACTCAATATTCTGTAATAACCTACAAGGGGAAAGAATCTGAAAAAAAAATAGATAGATATGTATGTATAACTGAATCACTTTGCTATACACCTGAAACTAACACAACGTTGTAAATCAACTGTACTTCAATTAAGAAAAGAAAAAAAAAAAGAATAGGGATGTTGGGACCCGCCACTTAGATGAAATGTGACTTTACAGTTTACTCAATTTCAAGTCAATATGCTATCGCTTAATCTCCTTCCAAAGACAATCAGGAAAAGAGGCCCGTTGAGATTTGGAAAGAAAGAAGAGAGGCCAACTAGATATAGGAACATGAATTCGGGGGATGCAAACAACTTGATGTGGATCAAGTAACTGCTCAATTTTTCTGACCTGAACAAGACCCTGGGGATAAAACACAAAGGACTAAAAAATATATATATATAAATATATATGTCAAGACAAGTTGAGGCCCATGATTAAGTTACTACAACAGTCCACTTCTCTGTGGTTTGTACCCTGACGTTTCCTCCTTCTGTAGCTCAGGAACTTTCTGGTCGACTGATCATGAGATGGCCGAGTGAGGACTGGAAATGAACATGGGTTAAGACAGCTATCCCACAGTTAAGATTCTGAACTGGAGAACTCCTAACCCTTTAACTAGGGTGAAAATGTCTACAATTTAAATAATATGTAAAGAAAAGTACCTATGCTCGGGGATGCTTTGCAGAATTTTTCCTAAATAACCAAAATAGAAATCTTTCCAAGGTGCATTTTTCTCAGATAGCTTACATTCTAACAGCAGAAGGGACTTGTATGCCATTTCTTTCAGTCTAGAGGTTTTTCTGCTATTCATGAGAGAAACCAGGAAGAGCCGAGTCATGCAACAATAAGAAGACGTGTGGCTGAGCAGCTCCCAATAGTTCACTTTGCAAGGAAGGCAGACGTCGGGAACAGTCTTGATGGTATTGTCTTTAGCATCTTCATTCAGGTTACTTTTTGCATGAGTACTTTATACAGGTATAGTCACAAAACCTGCCCTAAAAAATCACAAAGTTCTTGGCAATTCCAAAATTAGCCATGGAAAATGCCAGTATTCACACCATCTCCCAAAAATGTAGCACTATGCGGGTCTCACCATTGCCGGCTGCATGGCTAAAGGACTTCCAATTTGTAACCCTGTTCGAGAGCGTTCCCACCAGTAAACTCGGGGGAAGCTGGTCAGGTTTACGTCAGACAGAATGGCAGCACATCCCCAGACATCTGTGTAACCTGCGCACAGCTCAGAAATGGCAGGAAGAGTAGGTGGAGCTATGAATACTGATGCCCAAATTTAAGTTTAAAGCAATTGTGTAGGCAGATTCAGTCCTACCTGGGAATTTCTGAAAAATTAAAATAAGACTAAGGAAAACTATTTTCAACCATATAAGTAACAGCAAGACTATCTCCCGGCCATCTTTATCTTTGGTCTGCACCCATGTCTCTAGGAAACCGTAAAAAGAATTTGTGTAAGACTTAGGAGATGGGCGTCTCAAGTGACAGTTTTCATGGACACACAGTGGGCATTTTTTTAAAAAACCTGCCCACTTCATCCTATCCTCCCTGCAACGACCACACATAGAGGTCTTTCTGCTTAGGACTCAGGAATCATGAATCCAAACTCTCCACAGTTTCAGCCCCTAACTCTCCTACGCACTCAATCCAGTGCTTATTGGACACTGCTAAGCACGTGCCAGGCACTGTACTGTGCCGTTCTGGTGGCAGAACCCAAGGAAAGCTCATTCCCTTCCAGAACGTACAGTATGAAAACGAGAACGCAAATAGCAGAATAATAGCAGTGCAAAGAATGACTATGAAGAGAGACCCAAACCAACTGTTACTAGAGGGGGAAGCATCTGGCTTGGTGGATCAGTACGTAATCCTGGGGAAGGTCACACTTAGACGTGGGCCGGCAGCCTTGGGGAAGAGGGAAAAGGAATATTTTTAGCACGGAGCAAAGTGTGAGCAAAAGCAGAGAGGTCACCAGGCACAAAGCACATCGCCCCTCTACGGGGAGCGCATCACATGTGCTGCTGGGCAGTGCTGGGGTTGAGGGCAGGGTGAGGGGTGGGAGATAATGAATCATCCTCTCAACCTGGTCACCTTAAGGCCTCTGAGGGGATGGATGTGTAGGAGCAAAGCAAGTGAAAGAGGCAAAGTGATAAACCCTTCTAGCATTTGTCGCACACGCGGGTGCACGCGTGTACACGCACACACACATGATTTATGATTTTTTTTCTGTAAGCGTTTAGAGGCCCCAGCATTTTCACACTGTAGATGAGAAACTCTGTTACATCAAGGACTTCTCCCACCTTCCTTGTGCTGCGACACAAAACAACCCTCCATAATTTGACCAGGCTATCATAATTATGTCATCATTTTACCAGCAGTCGACTGAACGTTTCTATCTATCGTGAAGAGTATTCTCTCCACTCATGGCTAAGAAATCATGCTAACTGTGAAAATGATTTCATTCCTGTGCAAACAGAAAGGAACCATTTGGAGAGCCATCCTCGGAAAGAGAAACAAGTCTTAAATCACTCATTCCAGATCAGCTGTGTTATTTAGCAAGCATTTGACAGCTAAAGGATGGGCAAACTTTCATCCTTTGATTTTGTTTTGGAGAGACTCACAGTGCCTTACAGAATTCCCAGAATACACTCTAACATTGGTTGCATGGAGGTTTTTTGGTGGGGGTCATTGACTTGAAAGGAAAACTCACTGTCTTGGATCCCCTCCAGCGCAAACATAGAAAGGGAATGTTTCTTGAAACAATGATGCCTGTGTGTGAAGCTCACAATGCTACCCAACTTATGCCAGCACCACACAGTGCAAGCAAGGAAGGCTTGCAGGGGTATGCAGGCTGGATACACTGCCAGTCTTTGGGGGAGGCGGGGCGGAGTCTCTCCCCACATCTGAGAACCCACCGCCAACTGCAAAGCAGAGCTCAGGAGGGCCCCCTGGACCTCAACGACTTTTCTCTCTTAAGCATATTTGCACTATGAGCTCCTGAAAGTAAGATCCACTAGCTGCTCTATGTTCTTAGTTTGTGCCTAGAACAGCATTGCCACATTGAGAGAGGCACTTAATGGATTCAGAAACACATCTGATGATTATCATAATGATTAGAAGGAATCAGTGCAAAGGGAGAAAGTCGGGAGCAGGTGGAATTTCTCAAGCAGCAAAAAGAAAAGGAGGGCTCACTCTCCTTCTTCCCCCACCTGAAGAAAGAGAAATACAACAGTTCCTGGCCATGGCAGCCCCTGATCCCTCAGGAACAATGTGCTCGGTGGCTGGGTTGGAGGTGGAGAGGGGAGACAGCCATCTGGCCTCACCTTTCAGGTGAGAGGTCTCCAGGCCACTCTCTTCTTCAGCTTTTTTTTTTTTTTTTTTTTTTGCGGTACGCAGGCCTCTCACTGTTGTGGCCTCTCCCGCTGTGGAGCACAGGCTCCGGACGCGCAGGCCCAGCGGCCATGGCTCACCGGCCCAGCCGCTCCGCGGCATGTGGGATCTTCCCGGACCGGGGCATGAACCCATGTCCCCTGCATCGGCAGGCGGACTCTCAACCACTGAGCCACCAGGGAAGCCCTCTTCTTCAGCTTATTAACTCCTGTCCTCAAGCTTTGTAGGGGGAGAGATAGAGAAGTTCATCAGAACAATCAAGTGTCCCAGGAGTTAAGACACAGGTATGTGAAGGTGGGCGCAGTGAGGGAAGGAGGACCCATCTCTACTGGGGATCCTGGAGAGACCTCACCATCAGATGATTTGAGAGTGGGACAGGCAGGCACGTAGGCAGGAGAGCCCGACCTGCTTCAGGAACAGCAGCCACTGTGGATGGCTGGAGTGTGGAGGTGAGGCTGGCAAAAAAAAGTACTGGAGGAGCAAGTGAGACAGGGTGGCGCCTGGGGCCCTTTGCTGCAGGGTTTGCGCCTGGAAAAACGTCTCCTCCGGCAACAGAATACAAAGAAATTACAAGGGGCTAAAGATAACTGCACACATGCATAGTTGGGGCAAATTATGAACAGTAAGATACAGAAGGACTTCCCTGGTGGCACACTGGTTAAGAATCTGCCTGCCAATGCAAGGGACACGGGTTCGAGCCCTGGACCAGGAAGATCCCACATGCCGTGGAGCAACTAAGCCCCTGTGCCACAACTACTGAGCCTGTGCTCTGGAGCCCGCGAGCCACAACTACTGAGCCCGCATGCCACAACTACTGAAGCCCGCGGGCCTGGAACCCCTGCTCTGCAACAAGAGAAGCCTCCGCGATGAGAAGCCTGCGCACCACAACAAAGAGTAGCCCCTGCTCGCCGCAACTAGAGAAAGCCTGTGCACAGTAACCAAGACCCAACGCAGCCAAAAATAAATAAATAAACTTATTTAAAAAAAAAAAAAACACAAAAAAGACCAAAAATCCAACTGCCACTTCTGAGGTGCTGGGAGCAAAATCAGGGTCTTACACATGATCCCTGCACACAGCACCACCAAGTGAGTGGGCAGACCAACTAAGCCTCCCTTCTGGCCCGACCCACGGGTCAGCCCCTACGCTCACCCCATTAAGTAACGAGCTTGCCCCCTTCTCTGGGAGCGAGCAAGGGAACCTGTTACTGGTTTTTCACTCTCTTGTGCTGCAGCACGAGTCCCAGTAAAGCCTTGCCTGAATTTCTCATCTGGCCTCTTCTCAATTTCTATTGATTAAAGGGTCCAAGAACCTGGGTCAGTAACGCAAGGACTGGCTCCTTCCGGAGGGCCTCGGACGCCTTTAAGGAATTTGGGCTTATCCTTAAGATACTGGGGAATCGGGAAATTTACATGAGGCTGTGACATGATTAGATTTAGATTTTGAACACTTACTTGGGCAGCCAGTGCGGGGTGGACCCATGCAGTGGACTCCAGGCAGGCAGGGGACAAGCCAGGGCTGCTGCCCTCAACCCAGCCAGACAAGATACGGCCAGATTTCTCGGGATGGAAGGAAACATGGTGGAGGACAATGGGACATAGGGGCAGATTTATCGTGAAGGTTATGATGCTTAAATTAGGCAAGGGCCCCTTCCATGGTCCTGGGAAGGGATCTAGCAAGGTGTTCCCAGGCATTTACTAAATTTCCAACGTCAGACATTTTTGTATGTTTTCTTAGAAAGACCCCTCCAAAACAAGATGTATGATTCAGACACAGGGAAGCTGAGGTTCAGAGATGTTAAATGACAATGACATTGGAGTGGGTCAGGGAAAGAGAAGCTGAGAGAAGCAAGACAGACAATACAGAAATATTGCTTTTTTAAACTAAATGTTCTATGGTATGTTGTGGAGATCAAACAGAGACAAGGTCTGGAAAAGACTTTCTGTGACATCAGCCCCCAGTCCCTTTCTCTATTAGCGCCGTGCTCCTTCAACCTCTGTCCTTCCGTAACTGTCAGTTATTTTGTTCTTAGGGTTAAACAGATTCCACAGCACAAATCCTTGCAGACCTTATTTGACTGGAGGATTTCAACATTTTACATTTATCATTGTAAAGCCAAGGGCAACTTCATAACTTTCTTGGGGGGTTTTGTACGAAGCTGTTACATGTAGGGATAAGGTGAAAGAAAGAAATCCTAGATCCTTGTCCTTTCAAGTTAGGTGTTTTGCTGTTTAAATGAACTTCGTGTGTGTGTGTGTGTGTGTGTGTGTGTGTGTGTGTGTGTGTGTGTGTGTGTGTGTGTGTGTCTGTGTCTGTGTGAGAGGGGTGGGGGTGAAGGAAGGGTGATGGGGGAGGAGAAGGAAGGGGGGGAGATATAGAGCCATGTGGTGGAGTAGAAAGAACACTGGATAAGGTGTCAGAATACTTGAATCCATAAGCTCTGGGGTCCTGATGGATGAATCTCTGAACCTTTGAAGGTCTTGGTTTCTTCTTGAGTCAAGTAAGAGAGTCGAATTAGATGCTCTAGAAACTCTGTTCGTATTCTAAGAGTCCAAGTATCATGTAAGTCAAATCTTATTTAATATTCACCCAAGGAGTTTCACTTTTTTACCAGATTGACTGTTTCCTAAAGAAGTTACACCTATACTTGGCTTTATCGGCATATTCAATATGCCCTTCACATACCACCTCTCAAAGGAAATCTAACAGTCAGCAATCCTGCTCTCTTGTCCTGAAATACAAAATGATTGAAGCTTAGAGTTGCTTGGCCAGCCTTCCTCTTCCATCACCTCCTCCCTCGTGATTGACTGCTAAGCCTCTTCTATATTTCATAGATGTTGGCAAGTCGGGTTCTCAGAAAGTTCAGAAGGGGAAGAATGAATTGAATTATCCTATTTCTAAGAGCATATCTGAATGCTGAAGCATTTTAAGGAGGAATGGATGATCATAGAACCAACTGGCCCATTTCACACAAAGCATTGGCTATGCATTAAAGGAAAGACCCATAAAACATGAGAGAAGGCTCTTGGCCAAACTGAACCTTCGATACTAAGCAATTAAAAATGAGTTCCTTGTTAGTTAAAATGTCACAGCGTCATAACATTTTTATGTGATATCCTGAAGAATGGGTAGTGAGAGGAAATTTCATCGCAGATTTTTGCAACGTAGTGGGTTTTTAAAAATATTTTATTTATTTATTTTCTATCTTTTTTGGGGGGGAGGCTGCATCGGGTCTTCATTGCAGCATGCGGGCTTCTCTCTAGTTGTGGCATGAGGTTTTTTTCCTCTCTCTCATTGAGGTGCGCGAGCTCAGTAGTTGTGGCGTGAGGGCTTAGTTGCCCTGTGGCATGTAGGATCTTAGTTCTCCGACCAGGAATTGAACCACGTCGCCTGCATGGGAAGGCGGATTCTTTACCACTGGACCAGGGAAGTCCCTGCAACGTTGTTTTTTAAGAGTATTTCTATGTAAATTATATAAAGCATCCGTAATTTACTAACATACACCCTCTTCACTCTGGTCAGGATTTTGGTGAGCTCTTCTTTAATGTTTAGCTACAAATTTATTCTCTTGTCTGTGCCCACTGTGAAGGTAGCATGCACACACTGCTAAACATTATAGAACAATGGCTTGGAATTTCTGGTACATTCATGGCAAGTTTAAAAGAAACCAAAACATCAGACCACTGCTTTCTCATTTCCCAATTGACCATTTCTTTCCCATACTTCCCCCACAGGTCTCACACACATTGTAGCGGATGTAGTCAGCACCCTGCCCATATCCTACTGGTAATTAGAAAACTTACTGGGAAAGCCTGCAAGTCTACACAGAGGGCTTTTTTCTGACTATAGGAGAAAAGGAGCAAGAAGTGCTGGAGAGACAATGACCCTCAAAGCAGCATTCAACCAATGATGGAGAAAGAGTGAGTGAATAATACCCAGTTTCCACATCTCTCAATTGGAATAACTTGAACGTGTGTTGCATACGATGGTAACTGGCTTGACAACACACCTTTTATTGCCTTCTCTTTTCTCCTTCTCTTTTCTGTCTTATTTCCCCAAACTTCTGCCAGTACTTCCTGAGTGCACCTCCCAGACAAACTACTTGTACTCAAAATCTTATCTCTGCGTCAACTTCTTGGAAACCCCAAACCAAAATCTAACACATGGTTCCCATAACCACTAAATGTTCTCAGCTTCTAAGACATTGGAACTGAAAGGCACCTCACAGTCCTATGACACAACCCTGATAGGTTTGATTTTCATATGGAAACACTGAGATCCAGACAGACTGACCCCAAGGTCACATAAGCAATCAGTGGCAAAGATCAAACACCTTGAGCCCCCCAGGATTCTATTTGGAGAGTAAGACTTAAATCTGGCTAAGGACCAAGGACATTTTTGAACCAAAATACTACTTTTAGCAGAAGTCTGTGGCAGGATTTGAATAGAAGACTAGAAAAAGTCCATGGTGATATGCTGAGTGTAAGAGAACAAAAAATTAAGAGGATGATATATTCTGTGAGGGTGACAGGAGTTATAGAGAAAGGTATCATTATTAGTTAAGGAGTGCTGAGAATATACGGGAAAATCTTCATAAGAGCTAAGGGAACATCTGCATCGTCTTCAACTCTCAAACTCCTACCACTCAATATTTTGAATGTATATGAAAAATATGGTAAGTCTTCCCACCTTTGGGAGAACAACCCTTTCAAGCCCCAGACCCTTGGAATAATAGTAGAAAAACCCCTTTCTCTGTACTCTGCTTTTGGTCAGCAGGGTCAAGGTTTTGCTCTTCATCTTCTGTTGGAATTTGGCCCTTGACTTTGACAATTTCAGCTGTTGCTGTAGGAAGTAAACCTGGAGCCAAACAGGCACCAGAGAACCTTTCAAAAATAAGACCCTGACCTATTTAAAAAGTACCTTATGAAGCACACAGTCATCTTAAATGACACTGTAGAAGAGAAAGCGTGCCTCAAAACAGTTTACGAGCAAATATAAATACTATTCTACCTGTGCATTCGTCCTCATTTGTCCAAACATCCTCGTTCCTTTGATGTGAGATCTCTCTGAGGGCTTGACATATTAAAGCAATCCTGCAATTTATCGACTAATAATAACACCTTCAAAGGAAAGTAATATACTTAGTGGCACCTCATCAAGGTTTTAATTTATTTTATTCCTCTAAAGTTTCAAGAGACAAATTGGAGACAAATAATTAGTATTATTTGATTCAAGTCTTGATCTTGGTTGTTATGAATAAAGAGCAGCTTTTGAGTTTATGTTCAAGGTCAAAATACGGAAGATTACATTTATTCCGAGACTCCTTTCAAACATAGGTTTCTAGGGTGGGTGTGGGGTAGGCAGAATAATGCCCCCCCCCAATGATATTCACATCCTAGTCCCCTAACCTGTGAATATGTTACTTTACACGGTAGAAGGGACTTTGCAGTTGTGATTAAATTAGGGCTCTTAAGATGAAGAGATTATCCTGGATTATCCAGATGCTCCAATGTAATCACAAGGGTACTTATAAGAGGGAAGTGAGAAGGTCAAGTCAGAGAGGAAGGAGATGCGATGACAGAAGCAGAAGTTGCAGTGATCCCATTGCAAAGGAAGAACCAGGATCCGAGGAACGCTGGTCTCCAGAGGCTGGAAAAGGCAAGGACATGGATTCTCCCCAAGAACCTCTAGAAGGAACCAACTCTGCCTTTATCCCGTTGAGACTGATTTTGGTCTTCTGATCTCCAGAACTGGAAAGCATAAATTTGTGTTTCTTTAAGCCACTAAATTTGTGGTAATTTTTTACATGAGCAACAGGAAACTAATACAAGGGGTATGTGAAAGAATTAATGCTGAACAATCTACCAAGGGGCTCCTTCAACCCATGCCGTGCACTCTAATTTGCCCAATCTCAGGGCAGCAGGGTGGAGCAGAAAAAGCAAAGCCTTAGATCAATCAGACATCCTCTGAGTTCCAATCCTGGCTCTGCCCCTTACTGTCTGTGTGCTTTGGGGCTGGTTATTTCACCTCCTTGAGCCTTAACTATCTCATAGGTAGAGCAGTGGTTGTCTGCATTTCAGATCCAGTAGAATTACATCTCTATGGCAACAGCAATAAATCATCCAGCTAGAATAAAGGTACCAGTAGGTTGTCGTGAGGTTTAAATGAGATGATGTGTATAAGGGGTCTCTGCAGTGTTTATTTTACAGCAGATGCTCCACAGAGGCCAGGTCTCTTTACTTCACCTCAACCTCGCACAGCAGAGGTTGATCCCACAGGGAGCTTTCTAAAATGCAGGTGTATGAATCTCATCATCAATACCTTCCTGCCTCAACTGGGAGAACATCAAAACTTCTTATCAGGGTTTATAAGATGCCTTTCGATTTTTAATGGCATTATTGAGACATAATTTACATACCATAAAATTCACCCACTTTGTGTACAATTCAATGAATTTCAGTATATTTACAGAGTTGTACAACCATCATCACAATCTAATTTTTGAACACTTCCAACAGTCTAAAAAGAAAACAAGTGCCCATTTACCATCACTCCTTATTCTCACCCTAGCCCTACACAACCACAATCTCTATTCCCTCAGGTGGATTCCAAATGCAGTTCACCCTTGCCTCAAGAAGAAACTTTCACTATTTAAGCAAATAGACACTCATAAGCTTACTGGCCATCACTTCAAAATTCTATATCAGTTTTTCTCAAAACTGAAAAACAGGGTCTTTTTTCAGTATCCCTGAAGGGACCTGGGTTTTATTGGTTAGAACTTCCAGTATTACAGGGAACTGAAATTTAAAGGGTACACTTTCAAATCATGATTTTTCAAGAATGTACAAATTTAAATGCTCCCCTTCTCACTTCTCCTCCCCAGCCCCACTCCAAAACTCTGGTCTCAGTGGTGAGAAGGCCCACTGTTCTAGAGATGAATATACATGGACCCAAAGTCCCCGGGGACCCATCAGCTCCCTAGTGCATGGAAGGTGGTTCCCATCCCCTTTCCCCTTCCCTCCATACCACATAGGTGTCTTCAGTAATCTGAGGGCCAGATCCTTTCCATTTTGCTTACCCCAGGCTTCTAGGTGGTCTGTTGTACTGTTGCTGGGGGGGCCTGGCTTTTGTCACCATGGGAACGGGTTCCCTGGGGATAAGTTTGGGCAGGAAATTTCTAACCGGGGCAGTAGGGGATGTCATAAGCCACAGGGTGGCCAAGCCTGCATCTGTGAGAGAATCTGAAGTCTAAGTACTGACAAGAACACAGGTAAAGTATGATGTCCAAAGAGGTCAAGAGATGAGTTTCAGGCCCTGGAATACCAGGCGCACCAGGCTAGCATTGAGAGAAGATGAAATCAGAGAAGAAACAAGTGAAAGTGAGACAGGCTGGTACCCTTTGCTGCAGTGCTTGCACCTGGATAAACAACTCCTCCAGCAATAAAATACAAAGAAACTATAAGGGACTACAAATAGCTGTGCGCATGCAGCAGTTGGGGCAAATTATAAACAACAAGATACAAAAAGACTAAGAACTCAACTGCCACTTCTGAAGAGCCCGGAGCAAAAGCAGGTAAGGAACCAGCTCGCCCCGTCCAGCTCCCTGAGTACGCAAGCCAGGGAACCTGTTACTTGTTCCCTCCTGATCACTTTCTGTTGACTGAGGAGGCCAAAGAACCCTGCTTGGTAACAAAAGGGATCCCAAAATATTGCCTTCAGCACTAGCTGGTTTGTGCTGCTCGCTCTGGTACGTGAATGCATTAAGTTAACTGCAAGGGCCAGGGCAGAGCACACGGGCTCAAAATAGTGGATGGACTGCACTGAAGAAGAAATATCTCTTCCCGACTGTCCCAGCCATGTCCATTCTATTACCGATCATTCTACCGATCATCTCTATACAGTTTCAATTCACGGAGATATGGTTTAGAAGACAACTTTTGCAATGATGGTTGTTTTTGTCATTCTTAGATTCATGCCCATGAACTACCCATAGCATAAAATGGGAAACATTTATATGGCATCCAAAATCTTAATGCTTTACCACCTGTCATCATAATACAACTGGCCAAAAAATGGGATGGGAGAAGAATGGCTTTGGGGAGGATTAATTCAACTTCTAAAATATGCTGGGCACTTAGGTCCTCTTCTTTTGGATTTAATATTTAAATAACTTGATACAGTTATTAGACAACTTGGGTCTGTAAACATCTACCAGGATAAATAAGGGTACATCCTTTTCTACCTTGCCATAGTTTGGATTTTCTTTTTTTTAATCAGAAATGAGGAGTGAACTTAAGAAGTAACTGCACCTGGGACTCCCCTGGTGGCACAGTCGTTAAGAATCTACCTGCCAATGCAGGGGACACGGGTTTGAGCTCTGGTCTGGGAAGATCCCACATGTCACAGAGCAACTAAGCCGGTACACCACAACTACTGAGCCTGCACTCTAGAGCCCACGAGCCACAACTACTGAGTCTGTGTGCCACAACTACTGAAGCTGGCACTCCTAGAGCCTGTGCTCTGCAACAAGAGAAGCCACCGCAATGAGAAGCCCGCACACTGCAACAAAGAGTAGTCCCTGCCTGCCGCGACTAGAGAAAGGCCACACGCAGCAACGAAGACCCAACACAGCCAAAAATAAATAAATTTATTTTAAAAAAAAAGTAGTAACTGCCCCTGTTGGCCAATTATTGTGAGAAAGAGAAGTTCAGCTTCAACCAGGCTACAACTGAAATAATTGTATTTGGCAGCCGGTCCCTCATGTTTAAGTGTACAATATTTAATTACCCAACCACAGATAGCACCTTCAGATACTTATGGGTGCGCTTGGTAAGTGAGTCATCCAATAAGGTCCACTGGGGTGCAGTTATAACCAGAATCCGATGTTCCACAGAAGTAATATTATGTTTATTTTATGCTGGAGACAAGTGGATTGTAACATCTGCTCTTGATGTTTTTAAAGCAAATTTTTGACTTGATTTTTTTTTGTGTAGGGTTCTGAGTTCTCAAATATATGTCTAAGTACTCAAGCATATACACATTTTTTTGTTGAGTATCAAAATGTTGGTTGTACCCCCTAGTTGTATCTGTAGCTCACTTATGAGAGTAAATAGGGAGACCCTCCATAGAGGAGAGAATACAAGACCAGTTGCTAAATTTTCATAGCTGAATGTCAACTCTGCAGTCAGCACATCAGGAATCTAAAGCATCTGGCTCTTTCTTTTATCAGCAACATAGAAATAGGCACTCAGGCTCTTATTAGAAAAGTCAAGTATGAATGCCCTGCAATCTAATACTCACCAAAGACTCAGGTGAGACACCTGACTTTGAGAGAGGCAGCCTAGAAAAACGAACTCTGCTTTTCCAGGTCAGAGCATCTCAATGCTGGCTGCACACTAGGATCACCTGGGGTGCTTTAAAAATACTTACGCCAGAGTCTTACCCTGAACACTTGATTTAGAATGTTTTAAGGGTTTCCTGGGGTCGGGAACCACTATTCTAGAACCTTGCTTCTCCAAGTGTGGCTCAGGGACCAGCAGCATTAGCATCTCCGGGGAGACTGTTAGAAATGAAGTGCTTTTGAGCCCCACTCCAGGCCGGCTGAATCAGCATCTGCTATTAAAAAGGTTCTCAGGTGATTATAATGCATTTGCAAGTTCGAGAATCACTTTTTAAAAGAAGGTTCTAGGAGCTCTTCATATTGTCAGCTCATGACAAAGCAGCCCGTCAGCAGATCTCTCTGGTGAAATGCCTTAACTGAGCCCCAGCTTCATGATGTGCCTGAAGATCAGTATAGTCCATTGGTGTCAACTATACAACTCTCACCAAAGACATTTTCCCCATGATACGCCCAATATTCCTTAATCAAGAACCCATGCAATGAAAGTCCTCTTACACTTTAATGACAGAAAAAGCTCATGTCACCACATGCATTTAGTTCCTACTTACATATAATTTTAAAGCCTGTAGAGAATCTAATTCACAAAAATCTCTGAAAATTGTAGGTGTTCTATATAAATGGGCTTGGCGGTACTCTTATTTCATAAACTAAATCTCTGTGGAGGCCACAGAGTTACACAATCATTCCAATAATTATGTAAACTACTTCATTTCTTTGGCCATCAATAACAGTCCACAGGAATTTCGAGAGGTGGCATCATTGTTAAGTCATTAAAACACGTCCCCAAGTAACCATTAGTGGATGCACCTGGAGTGCTCTCCACTTGCTTTAATACCCATCTCCCTGCCACTCAACTGCAAGTCAGCGGTGAGAAGTGGGAACAGTATAGACGAATGGTTCTTCAAGTAGGGCTCCAGGACTAGCAACATCACATGGGAACTTGTTAGAAGTACAAGTTGTCAGGTCACACCCAGACCTACTGAATCAGAAACTCTAGGGGTGGAATTCAGCAGTATATATTTTAACAAGACCCTAAGTGATTCCGATGGATGTGTGATTTGAAAACCACTGGGAGCATTCAGTGTGAGGGGAGCTCACAGAATTTTCATTTCTAACAATTTCCCAGGTGAAGCTGATCAGTAAACTACAAAACCACTGTTGAAGAGCATTGAGAGGGAAAACAGAATAAACATTATTCAAAGCCATTTTAGGAGACTTTTTAAAAATTCTAAGAATTTTAGTTTATTTTTCAAAAACTCAAAAATAGGCCGTCTTGGGTTCAGTGTCCTGTGAGGAGCTTCAGCGCATGTTCTGAGCTGAGGTGTTGGCTCAGCCGTTTCACAAGGGACTCTGGTCTGAAGGGCTGGGGCAAGGCCTCTGCATGGGGCCCGCTATGAGCAACAGAAACAGACTAAGCACAAAGCGAAAAAAGTTGGAAGGGCTAGGCCTGAAGTGAGATTACCAGATTTATGTACTTTCCAGATGAAATGTGGATTCTCTAGCAACAGGAGCCGTGTGGCTGACAGCGTCTTGGTGCTCCAGCCGGGTGTCAAGCCTGAGCCTCTGGGGTGGGAGAGCCGAGTTCAGGACAGTGGACCACCAGAGCCCTCCCAGCCCCATGTATTATCAATTGGCAAGAACTCTCCCAGAGATCTCCGTCTCAACCCTAAGACCCAGCTCCACTCAATGACCAGCAAGCTCCAGTGCTGGACACCCCATGCCAAACAACTAGCGAGACAGGAAAATATACTCACCCATTAGCAGAGAGGCTGCCTAAAATCATACTAAGTTCACAGACACCCCAAAGCACACCACCAAATGCAGTCCTGCCCACCAGAAAGACAAGATCCAGCCTCATCCACCAGACCACAGGCACCAGTCCCTTTAACCAGGAAGCCTATACAACCCACAGAACCAACCATAGCCACTGGGGACAGACACCAAAAACAATGCAAACTACAAACCTGCAGCCTGTGAAAAGGAGACCCCAAACACAGTTAAGTTAAGCACAACAAGACAGAGAAACACACAACAGATGAAGCAGCAAGGTAAAAACTCACCAGACCAACCAAATGAAGAGGAAATAGGCAGTTTACCTGAAAAAGAATTCAGAATAATGATAGTAAATATACAAAATCTTGGAAATAGAATGGAGAAAATACAAGAAACATTTAACAAGGACCTAGAAGAACTAAAGAGCAAACAAACTATGATGAACAGCACAATAAATAAAATTAAAAATTCTCTAGAAGGAATCAATAGCAGAATAACTGAGGCAGAAGAACGGATAAGTGACCTGGAAGATAAAATAGTGGAAATAACTACCACAGAGCAGAATAAAGAAAAATTGATGAAAAGAACTGAGGACAGTCTCAGAGACCTCTGGGACAACACTAAACGCACCAACATTCATATTATAGGGGTCCCAGAAGAAGAAGAGAAAAAGAAAGGTACTGAGAAAATATTCGAAGAGATTATAGTTGAAAACTTCCCTAATATGGGAAAGGAAATAGTCAATCAAGTCCAGGAAGTGCAGAAGGGAGTGGCAGGACATATTTGAAGTGACGAAAGGGAAAAACCTACAACCAAAATTACTCTGCTCAGCAAGGATCTCATTCAGATACAACAAACATATTAAAACCTTTACAGACAAGCAAAAGCTAAGAGAATTCAGCACCACCAAATCAGCTTCACAACAAATGCTGAAGGAACTTCTCTAGGCAGGAAACACAAGAAAAGGAAAACACCTACAATAACAAACCCAAATAATTAAGAAAATGGTAATAGGAACATACATATCAATAATTATCTTAAGTGTAAATGGATTAAATGCTCCAACCAAAAGACAGAGACTGGCTGAATGGATTCAAAAACAAGACCCATATATATGCTGTCTACAAGAGACCCACTTCAGACCTCGAGACACATACAGACTGAAAGCAAGGGGATGGAAAAAGACATTCCATGCAAATGGAAATCAAAAAAAGCTGGAGTAGCAACTCTCATATCAGACAAAATAGACTTTAATATAAAGACTAATACAAGAGACAAAGAAGGACACTACATAATGATCAAGGGATCAACCCAAGAAGAAGATATAACAACTTTAAATATTTATGCACCCAACATAGGAGCACCCCAATACATAAGGCAAATGCTAACAGCCATAAAAGGGGAAATCAACAGTAACACAATCATAGTAGGGGACGTTAACACCTCACTTGCACCAATGGACAGATCATCCAAAATGAAAATAAATAAGGAAACACAAGCTTTAAATGAAACATTAAACAAGATGGACTTAATTGATATTTACAGGACATTCCATCCCAAAACAACAGAAGACACTTTCTTCTCAAGTGCTCATGGAACATTCTCCAGGATACACCATATCTTGGGTCACAAATCAAGCCTTGGTAAATTTAAGAAAATTGAAATAGTACCAAGTATCTTTTCCGACCACAATGCTAAGAGACTAGATATCAATTACAGGGGATAAAAAAGAACCAAAAAATACAAACACATGGAGGCTAAACAATATGCTACTAAATAATCAAGACATCACTGAAGAAATCAAAGAGGAAATAAAAAAATACCTAGAAACAAGTGAGAATGAAAACACGACGACCCAAAACCTATGGGATGCAGCAAAAGCAGTTCTAAGAGGGAAGTTTATTGCAATACAATCCTACCTCAAGAAACAAGAAAAATCTCAAATAAACAACCTAAACTTACACCTAAAGCAATTAGAGAAAGAAGAACAAAAAAACGCTGAAGTTAGCAGAAGGAAAGAAATCATAAAGATCAGATCAGAAATAAATGAAAAAGAAATAAAGGAAACGATCTCAAAGATCAATAAAAATAAACGCTAGTTCTTTGAGAAGATAAACAAAATTGATAAACTATTAGCCAGACTCATCAAGAAAAAAAGGGAGAAGACTCCAATCAACAGAATTAGAAATGAAAAAGAAGTAACAACTGACACTGCAGAAATACAAAGTAACATGAAAGATTACTACAAGCTACTATATGCCAATAAAATGGACAACCTGGAAGAAATGGAAAAATTCTTAGAAATGCACAACCTTCCAAGACTGAACCAGGAAGAAATAGAAAATATGAACAGACCAATCACCAGCACTAAAATTGAAACTGTGATTAAAATCTTCCAACAAACAAAAGCCCAGGACCAGATGGCTTCACAGGTTAATTTATTCAAACATTTAGAGAAGAGCTAACACCTATCCTTCTCAAACTCTTCCAAAATATAGCAGAGGGAGAAACAATCCCGAACTCATTCTACGAGGCCACCATCACCCTGATACCAAAACCAGACAACGATGTCAAAAGAAAAGAAAACTACAGGCTAATATCACTGATGAACATACATGCAAAAATCGTCAACAAAATACTAGCAAACAGAATCCAACAGCACATTAAAAGGATCATACACCATGATCAAGTGGGGTTTATCCCAGAAATGCAAGGATTCTTCAATATACACAAATCAATCAATGTGATACACCATATTAACAAATTGAAGGATTAAAACAAATGATAATTTCAATAGATGCGCAAAAAGCTTTCAACAAAATTCAACACCAATTTATGATTAAAAACTCTCCAGAAAGTAGGCATAGAGGAAACTTACCTCAACATAACAAAGGCCATATATGACAAACCCACAGCCAACATCGTCGTCAATGGTGAAAAACTGAAACCATTGCCACTAATATCAGGAACAGGACAAGGTTGCCCACCCTCACTGCTATTATTCAACATAGTTTTGGAAGTTTTAGCCATAGCAATCAGAAAAGTAAAAGAAATAAAAGGAATCCAAGTCGGAAAAGAAGAAGTAAAACTGTCACTGTTTACAGATGACATGTTACTATACATAGGGAATCCTAAAGATGCTACCAGAAAACTACTAGAGCTAATCAACGAATTTGGTAAAGTAGCAGAATACAAAATTAATGCACAGAAATCTCTTGCATCCCTATACACTAATGATGAAAAATCTGAAAGAGAAATTAAGGAAACACTCCCATTTACCACTGCAACTAAAAGAATAAAATACCTAGGAATAAACCCACCTAAGGAGACAAAAGACCTGTATGCAGAAAACTATATGATACTGATGAAAGAAATTAAAGATGATACAAACAGATGCAGAGATATACCATGTTCTTGGATTGGAAGAATCAACATTGTGAAAATGACTATATTATCCAAAGCAATCTATAGATTCAATGCAATCTCTATCAAACTACCAATGGCATTTTTCACAGAACTAGAACAAAAATTTTCACAATTTGTATGTTAACACAAAAGACCCCGAATAGCCAAAGCAATCTTGAGAAAGAAAAACGGAGCTGGAGGAATCAGGCTCCCTGACTTCAGACTATACTACAAAGCTACAGCCATCAAGACAGTATGGTACTGGCAGAAAAACAGAAATACAGATCAATGGAGTACGATAGAAAGCCCAGAGATAAACCCACACACATATGGTCACCTTATCTTTGATAAAGGAGGCAAGAATATACAATGGAGAAAAGACAGCCTCTTCAATAAGTGGTGCTGAGAAAACTGGACAGCTACATGTAAAGGAATGAAATTAGAACACTCCCTAACACCATACACAAAAATAAACTCAAAATGGATTAAAGACCTAAATGTAAGGCCAGACACTATCAAACTCTTAGAGGAAAACATAGGCAGAACACTCTATGACATAAATCACAGCAAGATCCTTTTTGACCCACCTCCTAGAGAAATGGAAATAAAAACAAAAATAAACAAATGGGACCTAATGAGCCTTAAATGCTTTTGCACAGCAAAGGAAACCATAAACAAGACAAAAAGACAACCCTCAGAATGGGAGAAAATATTTGCAAACGAAGCAAGTGACAAAGAATTAATCTCCAAAATATACAAGCAGCTCATGCAATTCAATATCAAAAAGCAAACAACCCAATCCAAAAATGGGCAGAAGACCTAAGTAGACATTTCTCCAAAGAAGATATACAGATTGCCAACAAACACATGAAAGGATGCTCAACATCACTAATCATTAGAGAAATGCAAATCAAAATTACAGTGAGGTTATCACCTCACACCAGTCAGAATGGCCATCATCAAAAAATCTACAAACAATAAATGCTGGAGAGGGTGTGGAGAAAAGGAAACCTCTTGTGCTGTTAGTGGGAACGTAAATTGATACAGCCACTATGGAGAACAGTATGGAGGTTCCTTAAAAAACTAAAAATAAAACTACCACATGATGCAGCAATCCCATTACTGGGCATATACCCTGAGAAAACCAAAATTCAAAAAGAGTCATGTAGCACAGTGTTCATTGCAGCTCTATTTACAATAGCCAGGACGTGGAAGCAACCTAAGTGCCCATTGACAGATGAATGGATGAAGAAGTAGTGGCACGTATATACAATGGAATATTACTCAGCCATAAAAAGAATGAAACTGAGTTATTTGTAGTGAGGTGGATGGACCTAGAGTCTGCCATACAGAGTGAAGTAAGTCAGAAAGAGAAAAATACCATATGCTAACACATATATATGGAATTTAAAAAAACGGTTCTGAAGAACCTAGGGGCAGGACAGGAATAAAGACACAGACATAGAGAATGGAGTTGAGGACACGGGGAGGGAAATGGGTAAGCTGGGATGAAGTGAGAGAGTGGCACTGACATATATACACTACCAAATATAAAATAGGTAGTTAGTGGGAAGTAGCTGCATAGCACAGAGAGATCAGCTCTGTGCTTTGTGACCACCTAGAGGGGTGGGATAGGGAGGGTGGGAGGGAGACGCAAGAAGGAAGGGATATATGTATATGTATAGCTGATTCACTTTGTTATACAGCAGAAACTAACACAACACTGTAAAGCAATTATATTCCAATAAAGATGTTAAAAAAATAAAGTCTAGAGAAAGAATGCTTGGTTTTAGGTAAAGTTTCGGGAGAATGAGAAAAAAGTGGGTAATCCCTTACAAACGCGTATTTTCAATAAAGGCCTTCCCCCTCAACTAGTAAACCCAGGCTTGTACAGTACATATATATGTACATAATGTTGATAATCACCAATTTATTATTAAATGTCTTCTGGATGATTGATACTGTATGGTGAACTTCCCAGGGAAAGAAAAGGAAAAGTAGAATAAAAAGAAAGAGAAGCAAAAAAAACCCCAAAAAAACCCAAAAAGGAAAAAACTCGAAAATAAAGAGAAAAAATTTTTGTCCTATTCGTTCAGACAATGGCTCCTTCGAAGCCGCTGTTTTCTAAGAAATTCTACCTCAGGTTTGTAAGGGCTCAGATACTAACATTATAATTTCAGTAGAGAAGTTATCTCCTGAATAATCATTTAGCAAATGGAATGTGGTGAAAGGAATATGAAATTCCATAAAAGATAATGAGTTTGAGTGGAAATCATGGAAGCCAGCAGCCACCTTCCCCTCAGGTTATCCTCCCTGAAGGATTTCTGTAATTCTAGTGCGTGGAGCACAGATTCCCCAAAACCAATATGAAGTCTGCTCTGTCAGATTTGGAAATCGCAGCGCCCAGGGCTCTGCCCCTACTACCAACTCCAGAACCTCTGCTCAGGCATCTGTTGGCTCTTGGCAAAACAGGGCTTCCTGTTCTCAAGATACTGTTTAAAATGGCTCATAAAAGGTTTTTTGGACATAACCAGTCCTTGCAAAGCAATATTTTGATGATTAAACTGTAAATAAATCAGAAACATATGGAGCTAATTTCCCTTGGGTTTGGCAAAAACACACTTTGGACTGTTTTCCGTCCAGAATATTTGAAGGATGGTTTCAAGTGTTTGTCGAATCAAACATGGCTTCATTTTCCCTAGTTCCCTTTCAGGCCGTGGCAGTTTAAGAACAAGACAAAGATTCCTTAAGGTTCCTTTGTCTTCGCCTTTGTTCCTAAATTACCAGATCTCTATACAAATGCAGAATTTGTTCACCTAAGAGTCACAGTTGACTATCTAGTACAGTTGCCAGCAGCATTGCAACTCTCTCTCTTTTGGTTTCAGAATAGTTCAAGAGATTTCTTTTTAATTTACAAAGGAAGGGTTTCAGACTTGGGTTATTTCAAAGAATAGAAACTCCCTTGTAGGTGAACTCTTTCCCACGTACCTACAGAGATCCAAGCTATCTGTTCTCAAAATGTCTGGCCTTTGAGCTCTTTGGGCAGAAGCATTTTTGATGGAGTTCACAGTTCTGGAGGGCACTTTCCCTGTGGCCAGAAAGAATGCTCACCTTCTGGACATCTTGGGGGGGGCATTTAGAAAGAAAGAAGGAACTCAAGATTCCGACAGGAGTCTTTTTTTTTTTCCTATTACATACTGTTTAAAAGTTTTTTAATATAATAAACAGCTCTGGCATTTCTTAAACGAAACACCCTCTGTTTTTGGATACTATTATATCTCCAGGCACAGTACTACTAGGAGTCCTGTGGAAATAACCCTTAATACCTAAGTGTTGAGGGAATGTTTAATTTCTTAGTGTCTCAAGGACATAGGCAAATAAGTCTCGATGATACAGATTTGGGAAACAATGAGAGACTTTATATCTTTACAAAAGTTCAAAGGTAACTGATATCCAAGAGGAAACACAAAACAAGGATCATGTTATTTTATGCCAGGTTTTCCAAATCTAATACACAAATAGCATAATCATGTTTCCTCTGTTAATGAGAACATCTGTAAATAAACCATAACATTATTAATGTGAATTGTAAGAATGATTATGAGAACAATTCTTCTTTTTTAAATTGAAGTATAATTGACTTATTATATTAGCTTCACGTGTACAACATAGTGATTCAATATTTTAATACATTGCAAAATAATCACCACGATAAGTATAGTTACCATCTGTCACCATGCAATGTTATTACAATATTATTGACTATAGTCCCCAGGACTCATTTATTTTGTAACCGGAAGTTTGTACCTTTTATTCTCCCTCACCTATTTCACTCATCGCCCCATGGCAACCACCAGTTTTGCTCTCTGTATCTATGAGTCTGTTTCTGTTTTGTTATGTTTATTTGTTTTTTTAGACTCCATATATGAGTGAAATCATAGGATATTTGTCTTTGTCTGTCTGCCTTATTTCACTCGGCATAATACCCTCTAGATCTATCCATCTTGTTACAGATGGCAACATTTAATTCTTCTTTATGGCTGAGTAATATTCAGAGAATAATTTTTCTTAAGTAACATGTATTACGTTCTAGGAATCCTTGAAACGTTCAAACTTTTTAAATTAGACAGCACAATATAACATAAAGTGTCCCATTTCTGAAGCTACCAAGTAAGTTTACCCCTCTGCAACATAAAAAGACAAAAAAGAATAAAAGCTAAAAGCTAGGAGAGAAGAACAACATTCTTGTGGGAGAGAAGAATTTGAACAAAAACATGAAAGTAGGAAAATATGCAGTGTAAAGACAGAATATTGGAAAAAATAACATTAAAAAGAAGAAACTAGAGAACAAGATACGGTATTATTAACATTAATGCTTCTCTTCCTCTAAGATCTCAAATTCCAAAACTTCTCTTTGGTATTACAACCTCCAGGGTCACTCTGCCTGGGTTTGAATCCTGTTCTGTTGTTTATAAGCAGGGTGTCCTTGAGCAAGTCACTTTACTTCTTTGAGCCTCACTCTTTTCATCTGTAAAATGGGCATAATAGTTCCTGAGATCATTTAGCTAGAGCCACTTAACAATACCTGGAGTACAGTGAGTGCTCAAAAATTAAAACTGGCATTTCTGTTCTCAAGCCCCAGCCCTTAATCCCAGTTGAACCTGCTGTTTACCCTTCCTGCAACCATCCACCCTCAGGCTCTCCTGATTCCAATAGGTTATCACCTCCACCTGACTTCAGACTCCTCTCAAACCTCTTCCTGCTCTTTGCCCTCCATGTGCAATCAGTGGCCAAGTCCTGTTGATTCTACTTCCTAAACCATTTGTAATTCACCTCCTCCCCTCCATTCTTCATTGCTACACCTGGTCCAGGCCTTTGTTAAGTTATTACAAATCTATATCATCACAATATGACATTCGAATCTGACAGACTGGGTTTGTGCCTGTTGTGTGGCCTCAGGCAAGGTCCTTATCCCTCCCTCCCGACCCCAGTTTATATCTCTGGGGAGAGGGTGTTACCATTGTCTTATTTATTTATTTTTAATTTATTTTTGGCTGCATTGGGACTTTGTTGTTGCGCGTGGGCTTTCTCTAGTTGCAGCGAGCGGGGGCTACTCTCCATTGCAGTGTGCAGGCTTCTCATTGCGGTGGCTTCTCTTGTTGCAGAGAACAGGCTCTAGGCACGCGAGCTTCAGTAGTTGTGGCTCTCAGGCTCTAGAGCGCAGGCTCAGTAGTTGTGGTGCACGGGCCCAATTGCTCTGCAGCATGTGGGATCTTCCCGGACCAGGGCTCGAACCTGTGTCCCCTGCTTTGGCAGGTGGGTTCTTAACCACTGCACCACCAGGGAAGCCCAACCAGAGTCTTCTTGATATTCAAAGTAGCCTTGTTCTATGAAGTCACTGTGAAAACGGAATTAGTGAACACTGAACCATTGTTCCTAGGAGAAATATAGGGTTAGGTTCCTGGGAGCCTCTGGTCACAGTGTTTTCATCAACTGATCAATGTATTGTGTCTTATGTGTGGTTCTGTTTAAAGACACCTTGTTTAGTATATATTGTTGATCCATTAACCTTGAACTCATGGCCGACGGCACTATGACATGTCTGAACAGGCATATCTAACACACGTATTGTCTCCCTAAAGCACATCACAGCCTTCTTGCATGGAGGGACACTAGACAGCACTTCAGCACTACACATGGGGACCATTTTAAACAGAGAGATCACCAACAAGAAGCAAAAAAAAAGTGAAAAGCATGAGACTAAATAGACCACAAAAATGACACTTGTTTACAGTATGAGCTGAAACAAAAAGGCAGAGTATCACCTTCTTTAACTTCACTGGGAATGTACATGTGGGGCAACTCTGCACACGTCCATGGATGACTGAGAATGTACCAAGAGTATTGATTTTGGGGTCACAAATAAATTTTAGCGAATAAGCCAGATTTGCAAATACAGAATCTGTGCAGAATGAGAACTGACTGTATTTGTACCTGTCTTGAGGTTTGCTGTGCAGATTAAAGGCAATAATCTAAAGAAAAGGCTCAGCAGCTACTAGGCACTCAACAAGTGAGACCTATTTATGATCATTATCATTACTGTTAACCTTTACCATGTTCTCCACCACCACAGCTGCGATGTAACCGCAGGGTGCACTCACCATCTCTCTCCATTCACCCCGCCCTGCATCTAGTTTCAAGCTCCGACCCTGCCATTCTCTGCTGGATATTCAGGTTTTTTCCAATGTTTCTACAACTGGTTGTTTTCTTCACCCTCTCCTCCAAAAGAACTGACCTGGCCTCCTGGCCTCACGTGCAATCCAGGTGTGCCTTCTTCTACAATTTTGCTTCCCGCTTATTACTCCCTCTCCTCTCTTGGAAATGTCCTCTGCCCCCTCACCCTTCACGCTGAAATATACCTATTCAGCCCTCAAGACTCTTGTTAGAAACATTTCTAAAAGCTTTTCTAGCTGGAATTAATATTTCCCTCTTTTCAACCTCAATAACCATTTTTTTCTGTTCTCGTGAAGTTGTCATTTTCTATACTTTGTTAAAACTTGTATGGACATGTTTTATTTCTCTAGATAGATGTGGGTAGATCTGATTCATCTTACCTTGCAAAACTCTTGGCATAACACCCTGTCCTTAGCTGCAGTAGATAGTAAGTGCTTACTGATTAAATATAATAACAGCAACAACAACAAAAACTCCAAGGTAGGGCTTCCCTGGTGGCGCAGTGGTTGAGAGTCCGCCTGCCGATGCAAGGGATACGGGTTCGTGCCCCGGTCCGGGAAGATCCCACATGTCGTGTGAGCGGCTGGGCCTGTGAGCCATTGGCCGCTGAGCCTGCGCGTCCGGAGCCTGTGCTCCGCAGCAGGAGAGGCCACAACAGTGAGAGGCCTGCGTACCGAAAAAAAAAATTAAAAAAAAACAAACTCCAAGGTAGTTATGTTTTATTTTGTGCTTTACCAAACACATTTTTGTTTGAGAAAGTCTACATATGAACAAACCAACTTAAATAAGAGTTCCTAATCTATGTTATTGGTTTACATGAAAGCCAAAGGGAACCAATACTGGTTTTCTTAAAATCTGATGGTTTGTTCCTGAGTCTGCATTCTTATCCTTTTTAGCCTTTAGGTCCTTTTTCTGGCAAGTCATGAACCTTAAAATCAGGGCTAAATAATACAGGCACTGATATATTCTGAATTACATCATAGTTCCTTTCAACAGTTCCTTTCTAATAACCCAAACGAGAGTACTTGACACTTAGAGAGCACATTGCATCCAAATAGTTTGAAAGTTGGGCAGACTGATTTGGTGCACTAACCCGTGACTTCCCCTGCCTCTGGAATGGATCCTGGTGAAAGAGGAAAGCTACTAGTAATGGAGTGAGTTCTTGTTTGTGCTGAAATGGTACTGGGAAGGATCAGGAGGTATGATCATGATGCTTGGGGAACTGATTCTTTCCTCTTGGGCATTGGAAGCACACCTTATTTTTAAGGAAAAAGGACACAATGGGGTTTTTACAAGTTACTAAATATGTGCTTCTTTGTTCCTCCCAGTATAATTTTTCACCACCATCAGTTGTTTAAAAAGGAAAATCAAGGTACGTGTCTTGCTTGCACGATGTCCTCATGTGTCCTGTGTGGCTCTAGCCGCCACACTGCTAATAGGGAGCTACAATGTGCCCCACCAGAGGACGCAAGTGGTCCAACCAAAGGGGCAGCTGCGAGTGGGGAGGGGGAGAGGAAGGGAGGGGCACACCCACCCTTATCCGTGTACACCTGCGAATCACCTGCTCCTCCCCTGACATCACTTTCTCCTTCATGCCTTTTCACGCCTGTGAATTTAGAATAGACATCAGCTTCCCTCACTTCCCATATTTGTGGGGTCATCTCAGCCACGAGCTGGGCCCCATATCCCTTTCTCTGAAATCAAAGATCTGAAATTTAGGAAGAAAGTGATGTGTACGTATCACTTACAAATCATCTTCCTCTCTATCCACAAATTCTGTTCGTGGAATAAATAAAGGTGCGTGTGTGCACGTGTGTGTACGTGTGTATGTGTGTGTGTATTTCAGGTAACCATATCACTGAATATCATGGTTCCTACTGAAAGGGAACTGGGAAAGTTGGGGACTGACTGAGGAAATTGTGGAAAGTATGCATGACCACGCTGCGCACGGCAGGAACCCAGGTTGTAGGATCAATTTTTGACTTCCTTTAAGAGACAGAATATGGAAAGGAAGTGGGAAACTAGCCCATGAAATGCCATAATCCTTTTGACCTCAGAGGAGCATCTAATCCCAAACAATGTTAAATTCATCCTCCAAGAATAGCTTTCACCATAGAGATGCAAACTTGCTAGGGACAATCTGCTGGTTCTTTGACAGAACACCCAGGTGGAAGTGAAAAACACAAGGTCCTCACTTTTCCTCTTAGTTGAAATATGCCTGAAAGTCAAGTTACTCCTGAATCTTGGCCCAGGTCTACCAGGCTACCTTCCAAGGCATGGTCTCCCTATGGTTATTCAGAGATATCATTTTCCTTTAGACAGATGCCATTTTCTTTTATAAACCTTCTAAATTCCTAGAACAAGAATATACCTTTTAATTAATAGCTATTATAGGATGAACTGTGTTTCCCCCAAATTCATAAGTTGAAGCCCTAACCCCCAGTACCTCAGAATGTGACTGTATTTGGAGATAGAGCCTAGAAAGAGATAATCAAAGTTAAATGAGGTCATATGGGTGGGGTCCAAATCCAATAGGACTGGTGTCCTTATAAGAAGAGGAAAAGACACATGGATTTGCACACACAGAGGAAAAGCCATGTGAGGACACAGCAAGAAGGTGACCATCCTCAAGAGAGGCTTCGGCAGACATCAACTCTTCCAACATCTTGATCTTGGACTTCCAGCCTCCAGAGATGCGAGAAAATAAATTTTTGTTTTTTAAGCCACCCCAGCTAGTGGTATTTTGTTATGGAAGCCCTAGTATAACAGTAATTGGTTATTCATTAGCTATGGATTATCCAAAGGGATTTTCTTCTGCATTATTAAGAAGAAAATTCTGTTTCTTAGTCATACACACATTCTTTCCTTTTGGGTCAATTTTCCTTAATACTGTATAGTTACGGACACCTGCCTGATAGGGCCAGATGGAGTTCAAGTTCTCAGCATTGTGGAGGGGAATGTTCTAAGGGTCTGTTATCTCTCTAGTTTTGACACAGTATCTCATCTGTTCCTCTCAGTAGCCTTGAGTGTAGGGTAGGAATTATTGTCATCTTTTCATAAATGAGGAAACAGATTCAACTGAGTGATTGACCCAGGACTGAACTCATAACCAATTCTTTCAATCCCACTCTCTCTGCTGTTTCTCTCACGTTCCACTCTTTTTTCCCCCTTTTTCCTTAGCATTATAATATTTCCAAATTTGGGGTGCTTTTACATTTCAAAATTTGCTTTGTTATTTTTGAATCTAGAATCTTATTTTTCTGAAATTCTATTGGATTTTTTTCTGTTTCTCTTAATTTTAGACGTTGGTATTGTCCTTGTGGTAGATTTCTTAGAAGAAGTCACTCTATGCTATTCTTCACTCTGCCATTTTATGACCTATCCCAAGTGGGATTTTTTATTCAGTTAGTTTCCTTGAGAAACCCAGGCGATACCTAGAAGACCTTTTATGAAATCCCTTCTCTTAACCCTTTCCCTGTACCAGTGGATTCTGAATTTTGCAGGAAACTGAATACCTATGGAAGGCAAAAGTAAAGGTCTTTTGGCATCTTTACCCTTTAGATTAATTACATGACTGTCTTTGGACTTTATAGTATATGATGGGGAGTTTGTTTTATGGGAGGCATTAAATCCCTATGTTAGAAGTCTTCAAAGAGAAAACAGAAACACAGTCTTTAAGGGGTTGGACAAGGGCAGCAGATTCTGTATTGTCCCCAGTGGACACTTGGAACTGGGTACTCATGGTCACGACCACCCATCGGCATGAGCTGGCCAAGTAGGAGACACCTGTAGGGACTCTGCACTCAGCAAGTTCAGGAGGAGAAAAGGGAAGAGCCACAACTAATAGCAGGGCTGAAGCAGGGAAAACCAAGCCTTCAGCACCAAACTACAATACTTCCCTGGGAAGGTTATCTGAGGCTTTCTAGAGACAAGGGCTACTTTGCCCTTGTTAAACCACCCCTGATGTGGATGCCCAGCAGGACGATCAGGAGGGGTGTGATCCAGGGGTGGGGCACAGAGTCTGGGGACAAATATCCCCCATCTGATGCTGCCACTGATGTCCTGGGTGCCTTCAACTACTTCAATGGATTCTTCTGTGTAAAACATGGGGATAACGATGCCTCCTCATAGAGAGGAATAGACGTGCTAATGACTTAATTCCAGAACATTCTGAGGATCACCAATGTTGATCTAAAGTTGCACAGCAAAGGGGAGGCGGGGATGAAGTGAGAGAGTGGCATGGACATATATACACTACTAAATGTAAAACAGATAGCTAGTGGGAAGCAGCCTCATAGCACAGGGAGATCAGCTCGGTGCTTTGTGACCACCTAGAGGGGTGGGATAGGGAGGGTGGGAGGGAGCCACAAGAGGGAAAGGATATGGGGACATATGTATACATATAGCTGATTCACTTGGTTGTACAGCAGAAACACAACATCGTGAAGCAATTATACTCCAATAAAGATGTAATAAATAAATAAATAAAGTTGCACAGTATATGCTTTGTCTCTGGCATATCAAAAGGTACCATAAGTGATAACAATAGTAACAGCAGATACTGATTATTAGACGCTAACAGTGCCAGATACCATACTAGGTGCTGTTGTATTCACACGGTATTTTATTTACCCCCATATAACCTCTGAGGTAAGTACTATCGCTATCCAATTTTACAGAGGAAGAAACTGAGCCTTAGAAAGGTCAGGAAACTTGCCCAATGTCACTCACTGAATAGGTGGCAGAATTGGAATTCGAACCTAAGTCAATCGGAACACCAAAAAACTTATGCTCTTAACCAAAGCATCTATATTTCTATGAGAACTGGATTTTCAAGAGCTTCTCAATTTCATACCTTCTGACCAGTTGTCCCATAAACTATTTAACTGTCCCCGAGACGGACATCTAAACTGCAACCTGGCATCTGAACTGCATTTCCCAAACTGTCCCTCACACTGAAAGTAACGTAACATAAAAATCCTCCGTAAGACCACAAGTCCTGAGTCTTGGTGTGAAATATATGGGCACCACAATTTAAGCAGATTACCAAATTTTTGAGAATTAGAGAGGAAGAAAGTGCACTCAACACAAAGTGTTCAGAGCATCACGTACTCTTCTGTGATTTAGAAGGCACTGCTGGATCTTGTGGTGTCTGGAAGTCACCCCTATGAATTTCTATCCTCATTATATTATTGAAGTGCAGAAATGCAGATTTCCAGCAAGTTTCAACAGATAGAAATCTGGATGAAAGGAACTCACTGTGCTGACATTAATTATTTAAGCGGTGCTTTCTTGAGGGACTACCATGGCTTGCAAAAGGGGCTCCATGAACTGTTTTCTTATATTATGAATATTTATAATGTTATGCTGTCGATATTTCAAAAGTGGGCTTTAATTAGAAACCTCGCTATGCTACGCCTTTTGGTTTTGCTGTCATTGTTTAGTTTTCTTTGTTGAGCATCAGAAGATGGGGGTGTCAGGGCCACAGTAGACAGAGGACTCTAGAAATTCACCGTCAGCTAAGTTTTTTCAATTCCCAAATACGGTCCATGATCTAAAAGATTTAAGAACCACTGACTCAAGATCATTTTTATTCTAGTACCCAAATATCCTCTCGCAGTGATAACTGTATCAGTCTAAGGAGTTGTTTATACCAGACATATTCAAATCACATAATTTGCCCAAAACTGGGAGTAGGATGGGAAAGAGGGGAAGGGAAGGGCAGCAGGAACTTGAACACATCTTTGTAGGCATCATTCTAAGCACATTTTCCCTCTGGTTCTAACATCCCCATATTTTGTTTAGAGCATCTTCTGTAGTCAAGAAGAATAGCAATTAGAAATGCACTCTTCCATCCAGCTCATTACAAATAACTGAATTTCGTTTCCTTTTATGGCTGAGTAATATTCCATTGTATATATGTGCCACATCTTCTTTATCCATTCATCTGTCGATGGACATTTAGCTTGCTATTGTAAATAGAGCTGCAGTGAACATTGTGGTACATGACTCTTTTTGAATTATGGTTTTCTCAGGGTATATGCCCAGTAGTGGGATTGCTGGGTCATACGGTAGTTCTATTTTTAGTTTTTTAAGGAACCTCCATACTGTTCTCCATAGTGGCTGTATCAATTTACATTCCCACCAACAGTGCAAGAGGGTTCCCTTTTCTCTACACCCTCTCCAGCCTAGAGTCTGTCATACAGAGTGAAGTCAGAAAGAGAAAAACAAATAGCATATGCTAACACATATATATGGAATCTAAAAAAAAAAAAGGTTCTGAAGAACCTAGGGGCAGGACAGGAATAAAGACGCAGATGTAGAGAATGGACTTGAGGACACGGGGAGGGGGAAGGGTAAGCTGGGATGAAGTGAGAGAGTAGCATGGGCATATATACGCTACCAAATGTAAAATAGATAGCTAGTGGGAAGCAGCCGCATAGCACAGGGAGATCAGCTCGGTGCTTTGTGACCACCTAGAGGGGTGGGATAGGGAGGGTGGGAGGGAGACGCAAGAGGGAGGAGATATGGGGATATATGTATATGTACAGCTGATTCACCTTGTTATACAGCAGAAACTAAAACACCATTGTAAAGCAGTTATACTCCAATAAAGAGGTTAAAAAAAAAAAAAAAAGAACTCTTCCAAACTCACATCCTGCCTATTTCTCCGGTTCTCTAGGACCCAGTGGGAAAAAAAAAAAAAAAAAAAAAAGAATCTTATTCATGCCAAGTGAGCTGTTATCAGTTTGCTTATTGATTTTTATCCCCATGCTGTAAACCTCAAAATGCCACAGCCCCAGCTGGGATCCCACCAAACCCATTCCTTTACTTATCCTTTCATTTTCCCAGTCGTCTTTCTTTTTGATCCTTGACAACTTCTCCCTGCACCCACCTTCCGGGAATTAACAATTGCCCATTCAATTTTCCCTCTCCTGTCTCTTTAAGTCAGAAACTTCCCTAGGTTCCTAAGCGCTGGCGGCCTCCGCAGGCATTCAGGACTCCCAGCAAGTCTCCATGGCAGTGAGATTTGCAAGTGAATCTCCCCGATCTGAAAAAATAGCACCAGTTTCCTAAGCGATCTCTGACTTCCAGACATCTACAAGGGCACCAGTGGGTTTCAAGACATCCAGTGAACCAAGTCCGAGGACTGAAAAACCAAATCAATTGATAGCGGCAGCTCCAAAAAGGGAAAAGTCCCCAAACCGAACAAAATACAAAAGCAATATAAAATCCAACTAAAGGGCACACAAACAGCAGTGAAATGCTTTAAGATTCAAATGCCTACCTCACAGATTTCCCAAAGCTCTCCGCTCACACAGGCATCCTCCGCTGCCTCTGCTCTCTGGCTCCCCAAAAACTATGTTTTCTTAGCCTGAGCAACAGTCTTCTCAAGTGTCAGGCTCTGAAATACACATGCTACACACGCTCAGACAGCCTCTTCGTGCCAGGTAGCCCCTTCTCCTTCCTTCCCAGCCCCGGGCCAGCCCATGCCAATTCCCCGACAGGAGAGCAACTCCTCCATGGGATGGGACTGGGGAAGGGAAGAGCGCAGACAGGAGTTGGGGATCAATTTAAGTCGCCAAGGACCGGGGGGCCACCCATCCAGGCGGGAAGGGTCCATCTTATCCCTTTCCTAACCTTAAAACCCCTCCACAGAAGGTTTCTCCAGCCTCGTTCAGATCCCAGAACAAGTTGGCAGACTCCTCCTGGCGTCCCCGGCTCGCACCCAGACCCCTCCAAGGCGGCAACCCCCAGCCTGCAGGACGTGGATAGCTTCTTACCTTTACAAAGCCCCGGTTCTTAAAAGCCTGGCTGGAGCCTCCAAGGAGTTCTGCGTTTTCCTTGACATTGGAAGCCACCAGTTTCAGAAACAGGGCACATTTCTAAATGAAACAGAAAGTAACCCGGGAACCCAGGCCAGACCCCCGACCTGCACTTGGCTTTGGCTCTCCGTAGCCTCTATGAGTCCTGGGACTCAGCCAGCCCGCCCAGCTGTTTCAGCCCGGAGAGAATTCAGAGGAAACTGCAGCTTGCAAGTCTGGAACTCACGGCCTCGGCTTTGCTTTTCTTTTTCTTTTTTTTTTTTAAGTATTTGTTGAGCTTTTTAACATGCAGTTTGTCTCCTTCTGCAGGGAATTACTCAGTGAGCCTGTCACCTGACTCACAGCAGCTCCATTATATAATTCAAACTGTGTTACTTGAGTTCTGATCAGAAAACCACACTCCCTTTCCCCCGTCTCCCCTCCCCCGCTTCCTTGGCGTGGAGGGAGAGGCACTCAAAACACCAAACAATGAAAATTAATCTTTCTTGAAACTTCAGTGGAGGGCTTTCCCTGGCAGTCCAGTGGTTAAGACTTCGCCTTCCAATGCAGGGGCTGTGGGTTCGATCCCTGGTCGGGGAGCTAAGATCCCACATGACCGGCAGCCAAAAAACCAAAAAAAACCCATAAAAAAACAGAAGCAGTATTGTAACAAATTAAATAAAGACTTTAAAAATGGTCCACATTAAAAAAAATGTTTAAAAAGAGAAGAAATTTCAGTGGAGCTGCTGCATTTTTGCAGTGTATTTTTATTTCCCTTTGGTTTGATTTTTCTCCGGCAGAGGACTTCCTAAATGCCAATGCTGAATTAGCAGGGATTTCTCAAGATGTAACATCTCAAGATGTAACTGTAGCAGTTTCCTTGACTTTCATTTAGGGTGGCTGTCTGCAGATGAGGTAAATCAGCCAGTGGGTTTGCAAATGACAGAGCGCATCATCAGTTGAACAGCCTCAAGTAGATTTATAGCACCTGTGCAAATGAACTGCAAAGCCTAGAATGTTTATTACTTTAGCCACAGTATCTAAGTTCCCTGAAATGTCAAAGGGGTAGATTGGGTTGAGAGGTCTTTAGCCAACCCCCTGCCCTGACCTTAATCTTCCTAGACCCTCTCCGGCCACCTCAAATAACATAACATCCAACTGAAAATTGCATGCTTGCTATGCAAACACCACTTAATGGCCAAGCCCCATTCTCTACTATCAACAATGTGGAAATCCTTAAGGCCAATCTAGATGGATACTTTGAAGCCAGCACTTGGGTGAAAGTAAAAAAATTATTTCAGTCCCATTTTCCCCTTCTTAGCATCTGTCATCTCTGTTCAGATGATATATATTGAGGAGCAAGTATGTTAAAACAGAATTGACCCACGAATGAGATCTTTGAGAAATTTAGGTGGCATAAATAAGCATAACATTTAAAGCACCATGAAATAATCAACGTTAAAAAACTCCAACCTGTTTGCTTTTTCCATGTCAAAGCTAGATGAACTGTATGCCTTGGAGGATCTGGGCTCCCAGTCTCCTCCCAGCCAGTGGAGACATTGCTGAATATGGGATATACTCCAAAATGGCTGTTAAAGTCTAGGGGAACAAATGCTAATATTGGTCACCTTCTTTGGGTTTTTCCTGGTCTGAGCTCTTTTCTCCCTTCTGCATTTCCTCACTCATATCTACCCAAGGAAATTACCCTGTCTTTCCCGCCAGACTCCAGCAGTGTACTAACAGTAGATACCATTGCTATATTAAACTGTGTGACATTAGACTGATACTGTGCCCAAAGAATAGCTTGCAAAATACTTTGTAACTATCTATCCACATATCCCTCTGAAGTGGGCATGGGATAATTATTATTCTCTTTGTCCAGACCCAAAGAAAGCCAGTAATATAGGTGAGAATTAGAAGTCAAGTTTCCTACTCTCAGAGCTCTATTTTACAAAGGAAGACCAAGATACACATGAAAAAGCAAAAACAAAAACACATGAATGTGTAAACCTGAATGACAGATTGATGTCTGTTTATACCTTTCTCTCCAGGTGTGGTAAATACAATGTATTGTGGCAGTTGCTATGGTAACCACTTCTTTCTTAATGAGAATAAGGCTACATAGTAAAATATTAGAAAACATCAGGTGGTGAGTGTGGTGCTCCAGGGACAATGGTGCTGTAAGGACAAAGGACAACGCTGCCTGAAAAAATGTCAGCGTCTCACACCCCATACCGGACTCCCTGCCATGTTGTGATGGTTACAAAATTCCTGAGCCCACCTGGGTGATGGGACCTGTCCCAAATAAGGAAAGGCATCTGCCCTGTCCCACTCCCACCCTATAGAAGGAAGATATATGTGCCTCGACCAATGAGTAAACGAAAATTTCATCTCAGACCATTCCTTTGTTTTCTGGCTATAAAAACTGATCAATAGCACATGTTCAGGCTTGTCTCTCCCAGACTACTAGGAAGTCGGCCTGCTGATCTGACAGGGACCCTTCCCTCTAATAAATTCGATCTTCTTTACATTCTGCCTAGTGTCTGGAAATTCTTTTCCAACCCACGTTCGGACCACAACAGTGAGACCCATACTAGTAATGGGAAGAAAAGCAATAACGCAAAATATACCTTTGGTCTGAATATAGTCCTTCAATATTGACACTGCAAAAATCAAATTTCCTAGACCAGTGTTGTCCAACAGAAATACAGTATGAACCACGTATGTAATTTAAAATTTTCTAGCTGTTGCGTTAAAAAAGAAAAAAAACTGGTGAACTTAATTTTGGTAATATATCTGCTTGACAAACACCAGCTGTCCAGCCCAGGGGCCCATCTACCTCTTACCTCAAATCCAATCTATTCAAAATATTGTTTCAGACTTCCCTGGTGGCGCAGTGGTTAAGAGTCTACCTGCCAATGCAGGGGACACAGGTTCGAGCCCTGGTCCAGGAAGATCCCACATGCCGCAGAGCAACTAAGCCCGTGCACCACAACTACTGAGGCTGCACTCTAGAGCTTGGGAGCCGCAACTACTGAGCCCACGTGCCACAACTACTGAGCCCACGTGCCACAACTACTGAAGTCCACGCGCCTACAGCCTGTGCTCCGCAACTAGAGAAGCCACCTCAATGAGAAGCCCGCGCACCACAACGAAGAGTAGCCCCCGCTCACCGCAACTAGAGGAAGCCCACGCACAGCAACGAAGACCCAACACGGCCAAAAATATATAAATTAATTAAATTTTTAAAAATTTTTAAAAAATATTGTTTCAACATGTAATAATATAAAATTATTAACAGAGTATTTTATATTCTTTTCTTCGTACTAAATCTCTGAAATCTGCTATGAACTGTGTGTGTTTTACACTCACATCACATCTCAGTTAAGAGTAGCTACATCTCAAGTGTTCAATGGCCACAAGCGGCCAGTGGCTACCACATCAGATGGACCAGCTTCACGCTATATTTGGTCATTTTGGCTTCAAATTTTTTCTGTGAGTACACATTTGTCTATCTCTACTTGGAACTTTTAGAAAAATGAATTGCATTCATTTGGTTCTAGCTTTATGGCATAATTCAACTGGTGTTCTCTTGGGTGGAGCAAGAAAATATCAAATAACTTGGAATTGAAATAGTATTAAAGATTCAGCTTCTTTTGTGCCACCAGAGGATCGTGAAGATTAAAAACAATAAACCTCAGGTTTATAAAAAGTTCCTTCCTTGGGTTGTCCCAATCGCCCAAGTTAGGGACCTCAGAGTCATGCTGACTGTCCTTTCTATGTATCCCCTCTCTCTGCCCTCTTTTTTCAGCCCCTCATTGTTTTTCAAGTCTGAGGACTTCTGCGATAATCTAGATGAACCCAAGAACTCGTGCCTGGTCTCCCTGCCTCCACTCTCCACCCATTCAAGTTCATATTCTATCCTGCCTTCAGCGTAAACATGCACTGAAAGCAGACATTAATCATGGAGCTTCTCAGGACTTCCCTTCTGGTCCAGTGGGTAAGACTCCATGCTGCCAATGCAGGGGGGCCCAGGGTCGACCCCTGTTCAGGGAACTAGATCCCGCATGCATGCCAAAACTAAGAAGTCCGTATGCTGCAACGAAGATCCCGTGTGCCGCGACTAAGACCTGGCACAGCCAAAATAAGTATTAAACAAAAAATTCATGGAGCTTCTCAGCTTAAAGCCTTTAATAGCAACCTGCTAACTTTCAAATAAAATCCATACTCCTTGTCACGATATAAGGCAATCATCAACTGGCCTTCTGGGAACTTTCTGGCCCATCTCCTGGCTAACCATTCTTTAATTTTACCCAGGTCTACATTCTTGGCTGTGCCATGATTTCCATGACTCCATGACTTTGTTTAAAGTCTGTTCCTTCTGCCTGGAACGTCCTTCCTTAAAATGCCTACCCCTCACCAAACAGCAAAATCCATCCAGCCTAGCTCCAATATTTACTGTAGCTTTCCTTGATCTTGCAAAATTAACAGCCAACTCATCTATGTTATCATGACACTTTTATAAACAGATGTGTTATAACATTTATCACGTTCTATTATAATTATATGCTATGCTAGACAAAGATTTCCTCAAGAAGGGAAACCACAGACCACTTACTTTTGAATTCACCTAGGGACATAACAGGATCTCAATAAATGCCTAAGGGATTCCAATACTCTTTTCTTTCTATTTCTCCTTCTTCTAATTGTCTAACCACATGGTACATCATCACCATCATTACATAGCAGCCAATATTTATTTGTACTACTGTGTACCAGACACTGTGTTAAGCATTTTACATAAATTTCATTTAATTCCAACAACAAATCTACGAGGTAGGAACTTAGCCTTGATTTTTAAAAGCGGTGGTATCTTGAATGCCATTTCATTCTTTCAAGAGGTGTTTTAAGGTCATTCTTAGAAACACTGGTTATGACAAGTAGATATGCAGGTATGCTTCTAAAGAACACAAGATTGCATACTTGATCGTTAACTCATTTGTCAACAGGCTACTGCATGTGTCTTGTTTTACAGTTTTAGTCTCTCCATCCCTTCAAAGCTTCCAATTCTTAGCGGGCTGAGAAAACAGAAAACCTAACTTAGTAATATTTTGCACAGAATAAGAGTATGGTGGCTTTGAGTAAGGGCATGAGAAACCCTGCCCCATCGATATCACAGGATGTGACATTTAGTTTTGTTGCTCAGTCATTTTGGGGTTTACATCTGGCTCTTGAGTCATTTCCACATAATTCAGTTTAGTCGTGCTTTAAAAAGTAGGGGGATCGACACCAAATGCTGGTGAGAATGTGGAGCAACAGGAACTCTCATTCATCGCTGGTGGGAATGAGACATGGCGCAGTCACTTTGGAAGACAGTGTGGTGCTTTCTTTCAAAACTAAACATACTCTTGCCTTGCAATCCAGCAATTGCACTCCTTGGCATTTACCCAAACGGACTGAAAACTTATATCCACTCAAAAACCTGCACACAGATGTTTAGAGTAACTTTATTCATAATTGTCAAAACTTGAAAGCAACCAAGATGTCCTTCAGCAGGTGAATGAATAAATAAACTGTGGTGCATCCAGGCGATGGCATGTTATTCACGCTAAAAAGGATGAGCTATGAAGCCATGAAAAGACACAGAGGAACCTTAAATGTCTGTTCCTAAGTGAAAGAAGTCAATCCAAAAAGGCTCCGTAAGGCACGATTCCAGCTACATGACATTCTGGGAAAGACAAAACAATGCTGACAGTAAAAAGATCAGTGGTTGCCAGGAGTTGGGAGGACGGGAGGGATAAGTGGAGCACAGAGAGATTTTTAGGGCAATGAAGCTACTCTATATGATACGATAATGTATGTCATTGTACATTTGTCCCAACTCATTGAATGGACAGCACCAAGGATGAAACCTTATGTCACCTAAGGACTTTGGGTGATAGAGATGTGTCAGGGTAGTCCTTGTAGTACTGTGTCAGTGTAGATGCTTCAGTTGTAACACACGTAGCACTCTGGTGCCTGAAGCTGACAGCGAGGAAGGCCAGCGCATGGGTGGGGGTGGGGTATACGGGAACTCTCTGTACTTTCTGTTCAATTTTGCTGTGAGCCAAAACTGCTCTAAAAAATAAAATCTATTTTTAAAAAAGTGGAGGGACCAGAGAATGGCTTGTCCATGGGTGCCCAGGGACTGCGCTCACTGGCTTCTGGCTTGATGTACAAGTTGTTTTCCTGCTAGGTTGTCAGTTGCTCAAATTTATTAATTGCTTTCTCCACTTTGTTTCCACAACACCACTAAATAAACGGCATATGCTCAGGGATTAATAAATTCTTGTTTAAATGAAATGAAGGGAAAACACACTTAGTGCTTCGAATAATAAATACGTATTTCCACCCACAGACACAGCATAATGGCTTTAGTGTCAACAGAAAACCTCTTACTGAGGCTGTTTCTGGAGACTCTGGAGCCTGGGACAGCCTCAGGCTTGGAGGAGGGGTTGCCCTGGAAGGTCTGGCGGTTGTGGGGGGGGGGGGGCAGCTAGAAGAGCAGCTAAGTTGAGAAAATTTAACTCTCTCTTTGACTCAAGCCTGGACATGCTCTCTGTGCCCTCGGGGACCAGCCCTTGGTCACCACCTGGCGGATTTACAATACGTTGCCCAGAGCGGGGCTAACTGCTGAGCAAAGTACTTGCCCTGCAGCCCTCAGTTTCTTCATGTGTAAAAAGGGACGAGGGTACTGTGGGTTACGCTGGGTGTTCCATGAGATCATGTCTATAATCACTCTGACGCAGCGACAGTGTTAACTGATGGACAATGTTCACTCTTAGTATTACATATTATTAGATATTACATGATGATAATAAAGCACTGGAGATGCCGTTAGGGAGCTCAAATGATGGCAGTGCCTGTGTGAACCCCCCTTCTGCTATCTCACCACGCTTTCTTTCTACTCAGTTTGCTGTTGGCACATACTGAGATGGTGAATTTATCGACTTCCATGACCTCTGTCTTCCTTCCCTCCCTCCCTCCCTCCCTCTTTCCTTCCTTCCTTCGTCCATCCCTCCCTTCTTCATTTTCTTTTTTCCTCCCCCACCTCTTCTCTTTCTCTCTCTCTTTCCAGTTATTATTTTTTAAACGAGCTTATTTTGTCCCTTGCTATTCTTGGCCAACCAACTAAGACTCTTTGTGTTGAGATCTTCTTGCCAAAGCCACGTTAAGCTCACCAGGTTGCTAAACTTAGACCAGCCTGTTTCTGTTCTCTCGGAAGATCTGCAATACCATAAATAAGAGAGGTAGCAGGTCAAAAGATTCTTGTTCACAGCTAAGGGGGCTGCTTCACACAGAGCTTCCCAGAAGGAAGACAGAGCCTGACAGGAGGAAGATCTCAGGCCTCAGGCATAATCTATAAGAGAGCAGTTAATACCTCACTCCCTGCCAAGTCAAGGCGACTTGCCAATCTCAAAAGCCATCTTTCAAATTGCTTTTTGGCCAGCCCAGCATAGTGTCCATGTGACAGCTCTACTTTGTGCGAACAAGAGAAAAAAGCAGTTTCCCGGAGGGGTAGGCAGTTCCCTTTTCTTTCTACAAGATAAATACCCTTTAATTCTCTCCAAAGCACCATGTGGGATTTATGTGATGACCTGTGTCCAAAAAGGACTAAAGACCCAAGAAAGACACAAGAGGGGAGAGGGGACACACAGTGGCCTTAAAAATGGGGCGAGTGAGGTTTTGAAAGGCGGAGAATGCGGTGGAGAGAGCTCTGGGATTGAACTCTAGTCCTGCCCCCTGCTCACTGGAGGCAAAGTAATTGGCCTCCATTCTTCCCGTATGAGATGCTAATGATAATAAACTGGGGGGAAGTCTGGGGTGACGTCTGTAAAGCATATATCAGGTGGCCTGGTGGAGAGCAGGTGCAGAATGACCCAGCCAGGTGGGTAGAGCCTCCATTCTTCATGTCTAAAGTGTAAAGAGACTGCCACGTTCCTTCTGTAAAGTTCTTTGGCAGAAGTTAAATGAAACCTCCAGCGAAGGGTAAAGACCACATGTGTGTGTCTTCCCTCTTACACCCCTGCCCCCCTGCCCCGGCCCCAGATCTCCATGCTGCAGATTATATTTTCCACAGATGGACACAACTGTATCTCCCATCCCACATACTGGTCTAGAACCTCGCCACTCCCCTGTCAAGTGGTGGGATCGAATTCCTCTCCCTCTGAATCCGGGGGAGGGGAGGGGCGCTTGGATCGTGCTTGTAGCCTGTGCAGTAGAAGTCTTCCTGTGGGACCACAGAGGCTACGTCATAAAAGGCAAGGCAGCTTCCACCTTATTAGTTGGAATACTTGCTCTTGAAGCCTTCAGCTGGCGGGTAAGCAGGTGACTGCATTGGGGCCACCATGCTATGAGGAAGCCCAACCTGGCCCATGTGCAGAGACCATGGAGAGAATTTCCAGAAGCCCCACCCTCTCCCCCCAACCCCACATCACTGACTGACGGCAACCTCAAGAGAGACCAGAGCCAAAAATCACACATCTGAGCCCTTCCTGAGCTCTCGATACATGTTGATGGAATGTAGATGATAACACACAACAAAACCCAACTGGGGAACATCCCCAGCGGTCCAGCGGTTAAGGCTGTGCGCTTCCACTGCAGGGGGTGCGGGTTCGATCCCTGGTCGGGGAGCTAAGATCCCACATGCCATGCAGTGCAGCCAAAAAAAAACAAAAAAAAAAACAACCCCAAAACAACCATGATTGGAAGAGAATCATGGCCTCCGTTACACTCTCCTAGAGCAACGTAACATAGGGTTCAAGGATCAGACCTGGGAACAGGGGAGAGCCAGGGTTTAAATTGACCCTACTACTTCAGCTTGTGACCCTTAACAAGTGCACATGTCTAAAAAGGTGATAAAAATAATGCCTAGGGACTTCCCTGGTGGTCCAGTGGTAAAGAATCCGCCTTCCAATGCAGGGTCGATCCCTGGTTGGGGAACTAAGATCCCACGTGCCGCGGGGCAGCTAAGCCCATGCGCCACAACTGCTGAGCCCGTGCGCCTCAACTGAAGAGACAAAACCCGCATGCCGCAATGCAGAGCCCGTGCACTGCAACAAAAGATCCTGCATGCCATGGCTAAGACCCGATGCAGGCATAAAAATAAAATAATAATAATAATAATGCCTAGGTCATAGGATTATTGTCAGGGCAAATGAGGTGGTCCATGTTAAGTTCTTAGTATCGTGACGGGCACAGAGCAGACACACATCTTAGATATTGTTTGTCATCACCGTCATCACTACCACTAACTCTTCTAATCATTACGATGAGTTTTGTTTCTAAGGCCTTAGAGCTGGCGAGAATATACCCCCTTTTCCTTTAATCACACTTTCTTCTATTTAGACATGTGCCCTTCAACCCATAATCTGTACAATTGCATTTCTCAGCCTTCATGCTAATGTCGCAATCATGAGGAATTGTTTTAAAAAATCCAATCAGTCTTAACTCCTTCATCCTGCTCACCCGGAATCAGCCATCACTTTGCCCTCAATGTTTTTGACTGTCTTAGTCATCATTACCTAGGAAACGCAAATATTCTGGAGCAGGAAGTCTGTTTTGACTAAGGATGCAGACCCATCTATCTATGTCTGTTGGACCACTCAACTCAGCATTTCCTTCCGTGATGTGGAAGGGCCCATCCAGTACCTACACTGAGCCAACAGAGGAGAAAATTAAGGCTCAGAAAGATTGGAAACAGCATTAGAGTTTCATTGTTCATTCACTAACTCCTTTGTATATTCATTCGATCATTCAACAAATAGCTATTAACAGCTTTCTCTCTGCCAGGCTCTGGACATACAAACATGAACAGTCTCATTACTTTTTTTTTTTTTTTTTTTTTTGCGGTATGCGGGCCTCTCACTGCTGTGGCCTCTTCCGTTGCGGAGCACAGGCTCCGGACGCGCAGGCTCAGCGGCCATGGCTCACGGGCCCAGCTGCTCCGCGGCATGTGGGATCTTCCCGGCCCGGGGCACGAACCCGTGTCCCCTGAATCGGCAGGCGGACTCTCAACCACTGCACCACCAGGGAAGCCCCAGTCTCACTACTTTTGATTTTGATTTTCCCCCAAGTCATTAATTCAATACATCACTCATTCAAAAATAAACATTCTGTTTTTCCATGTGTTTTTTTCCATAGTCTCTACTGTTATGAAGCTTGTAGTTTTGCTCAAGGGCAGATAATTAAACATACAACAATGGTAAAGAGCTATTGAAGGGGAAACAGAGATTTGTGCTTAGTAATAGGACTTAGTCTGGAGGAATGGTGAAAGAGGGCTTCCTGGAGGAAGTGGCTTTATATGGGGACTGAAAGAGAAGTGGGAGTTAGCCAGATGGAAGGTGGGCAGAAAGGGAGAGTGATGTAGGCAGGGTCAACTGCTTGTGTGAAGGTCCTGAAACCAGAGCAAGTGTGGGAATAACTGAGGAACTAGAAAAAAAACTCAACCCAAAGGTCACCAGGAAGTCTTCAATACCCCTTTGATCTCCACTCCCAGAATTTGCCTTTGTCCTTTCTACTTTTTCTGGCTTACAAAGTGCATGTTTAATAAATGCTCATGGAACTGCTGTTTGCCTTATAATAATCTGATGGCACTATTATTTTAAGGGGACAGATATGGTTTGTTTGAAGCACACAGCTACACACACACATACATACACAAACCCCCAACACTTTTAATAAATTCAAAATAAGGGAGTTATTTTCAGTTTATGTTTTTTTAAAAAGTTTATGTTTATAGACGTTGTTTAATTAATTTTATTTCCAATTTATTTTTTAATTAAAAAATTAACTATAGGTATGTCATTGTGAATGGTGAGGTGATTTTTCTTAATTAACTCCATTGCTGTTTAATCCTCTTTAACATGTTTTCCATTCCCAGGCAGCTGGCTTTTGTCATCAAGCAAATAGAGAGGTAAAACTGTAACTGGGCAGATTGAACTAGACGCTTAGAATTGAGCGTACCTAAGAGCCCAGAAGTTGGAATCAGCCTCTCTCCCTGTACGCACTACACTGGGATTTCTGCTATCACTACCTTAATGCCCAGACACACTGTGATTTCTGCTTTTCTTTCTGTGGCAGCTGTCTGGTAATAAAAGAAGAGCTGTCCGTTTTGTCATCTGTAGAACAGAGGGTAATGTCTCTTAATTAAAGAAAGGAAGTGGTGCAATGTAGTGAGAACATTGCAATTGTTTCCAATTAATTCCACATGCAGTTTGGCAAAGCTACTAATCCATAAAATGACCTAGGATCTAAATACGGAGAACAATAATCTTTTATCGGTCATTTTTCTATCTTCCCAGCGAAAGCAAGAAAAGTCCAAGGCCAGATGCATAGAAGGTCTACAGACTTACAGTATCATAAGTTCCTGACTATAATCATAAATAGAAAAGAAATTTACATGTGCCATTCAGAGCTTATGAATTCCCACATGTTCTACAACCTCTATAATTCACCATGTATTGACAGGTGTCAGTTCAACCACCAGTGGAGCAGTTATTTGACTGTTTACATCATTTGTCACCAAAGCAAAGGCATCTTCATGGTCATGGAAGAGCAGGAAAGACCTTTTCATTCCATCAGACATTGCATTTCTAAATCCTTCAAGGATAGAGAATGAGTGTGTCATGCACATCCATGAACCCCTAAAAAGTATCTCATGGAACATCTTACTCCAGCCCCATAATACCTTTTTAAAAAATTAGGGTAAAATACACATAACGTAAAATTCACCCTTTTAAGGAGTATAATTCAGCGCCATTTAGTACATTCACAATGTTGTGCAACCATCACCACTTTCTAGTTCAGTAATATTTTAATCAACCAAAAAGGAGACCGTGTAGCCAAGAAGCACTCACTCCCCATTTTCACAATACTACGTCCCTGACTCACGTTGCAATGGCTCACCCGTCTCAACATTATTCACAGCTCTGCAGCTCCCCGGAATCCCAGGGTTACACTTAAAGGATTTTTAGCTCCCACCTGCTTTAGATGAGATTCAAGCAGAGAGGCGGGAAGCGGTGAGAGGGCAGGAGTGGCGTCCAGCTGCAAGCTCCCCAAGGGTCCTGAGCTGGGTGCCAAGACTGCTTATCTCTTCTTTCCTTTCAGTCAGCGCTCCTGAACCAGGGTTTTCTACATGCTTCTGTTCACAGTTATACTGTGCAAGGAAGACGCTTCCTTTACTCTACAGGGGAGATTTATGCCATAACAAATGGTTATTAAGAGCACCGCATGCAATGGGCCAAGTGACGGACACCATATAGGAGGCTGGTTAACCATCACTTCCTTGTCACAAATCTGCTGCCACTCTGGGGATACTCCTTAAAGGGATGTTTACTGCTGGTCTGGTTTAGCGTTTCACCAACTGAAGGTTTATCCAAACGTACCGGGGGCCCAAGGATTTTCCGTAGGTGGACTGGCACGGGTGAGTGACCTTGGCCGTAACCCTCGCCAGTAGCAAATGATGGCTCACATGGAATTGGTACCATAGGGACCCCAGGAAGCATAACATCCAAGTGAAAACAATATGCTTGTTATGCGAACACCTCTGAAAAACCAAATCCCCAACGAGCCTCTACTTTAAACCATACTGAAATTCCCAAGGCCCATCTATATAAATATCCTGAAGCCACCACTGTCTTGGGTGAAGGTAGCAAGAGTCATTTCGGTCTGCCCTTATTTTTCTGTCCCAGCACCTGCAATGATAGGACAGCAAGTGTCTCTGTCCAAATGATACGTATTGGGGCAAGTGTGTTCAAACATTGGAATTCATCTATTCGTAAGAGGCTGAGAAACGTAGATGGCATAAACGAGCATAACACTTAAGAGTTTCATTAAACACGGCTATCATCGTAAACATTTCCAAACTGTTTGCTTTTTACATGGCAAAGCGAGGACGAGCTGTATGCAGGACATGACACAGGGAGGCTGGGAGTGGGCATTTCAGTCCCTTCTGGCAGCACATGGTCCCCAAAGCTCTGTGAGAACTCATCTCTTCTTCCATTCAAGGTTTGAAGTGTATTGAAATTCTAAAGTGTTTGAATTCTAAACTGAATTCTGGCCAGCCATCTATAAAGCAATTTTATCTCCACTGAATATTTCACCATCCTAAATAGAAACTCTTCCAGCCTATTACTCTGTTATTTAAATTGTTACTAAAGAAAAGTCATTCTAAAACAAATATATTGAGGCTTCCATGAGTTAAAACGCAAACCTCTCACAACTGCACTCTGTATGAGAAATTCATCTTTTAACACTGAAAGATGAAAGGCAATTTTAAGAAGCCTGAACAATTCCATCCTACACTGTGAGTAATTTAATTGCGGTAGGAATACATGTACCAAGAAACATTCCTTAATTAGTCTAAACCTAAAACAGCAGTTGTTAAAAGTGAGACTTGAGCTGACGCAACAGGGTGTGCTCTAGCCATGTGGGGCAGAGACCGCGATGCTTTTCAGGTTTTATTTTTGAAGTTTGGGTGACTACAACTTAAACCAATAGCAGAGGGGAAAGGAATCATTTATCTGTCTCTCTTATTACACCTCTGCTGCAAAATGTTTCCTTTTTTGTAGCATTTACCTAGCTAGCGAGGTGTTACTCTGTGTCCTAAGGACTGAAGCGTCTGCGGTTTGATCACAAATTGTATAGTAAACAAACTGAGACAGATGATTGCCACCCTAATTCATGATAAAATGGGAAAAGAAACAGCACTCATTTAATTCAGCACCCGTGCTTGATATAAAACTTGAGCAACCAACAAGCAGCAGTTTGGTGTAGAAGAAAAAGTTTTGGACACAATGTCAGGACACCTGGATTTGAGGTCCCCCTGCCACCTCGGGCACGCCCCTCACTCCCTGGGCCTTGGTTCTCTTCGGTGCTTTCTTAGGTTGCATGCATTTCTGAGATACTAGGACCCTGTGATCAGGAGGGTACAGCAATACACAGCAGTGGGGTGGCATGAAGATTGGCCTTGGCTAATCTACTGCTTTCCTCTAATTAGTACCTGCCATGAGTAAGCCTTAGACTTGGATGGGATTTCACAGATGAGGAAATAGTTCTGGAGAGGACAAGTGTCTTGTCGACAGCCACACGGTTAGTAAATGTGGGAGAGAGTGCAAACCAGGGATTTCTGTGCTAGGTCATCTAGGGCCATCTCTCCTCAGATTACAGAGAAACCAGGCGCCATCTGAATGGAAGGCTTCACACCTGCACTTCTCAGTGCTACTCACTAACCTCGGACTAGCAAAAGATCACAGCTTTTGGAATCGAGAATTCTCGGTTCTGGTTCATCGTGATTTTGCCACACGATGCAGCCTCTATGTGTCCTATTTTAACCTTTTTTTAAGAGAAGCTGTATTATGTAGTGATCAACAGTGTGGGTCTAACACAAAGATTTGTATGTGAATGTTCATAGCAGTTTAATTTGTAATAGCCCCCAAATGGCTATTAATATAGCCCAATGTCCACTAACAGGTGAATGGAGAGACGAACTGGGGTATATGCAATACAATGGAACACTACTCAGCAATAGAAGTGAACTGTCGATACCTGTGATGTGGATGAATCCCAAGCTAATTATGCTGAGTGAAAGAAGCCAGACGAAAAAAGAGTTCATACTATATGATTCCATTTGTATAAGACTGTAGGAAATGCAAGCTCATTTATAATGACAGAAAGCAGGCCAGTGGTTGCTTAGAAACGGGAGTGTGAACAGGGATGGATTGGGGAAGAGGTGGTGAAAAGGAGGCGTGAGGAAACTTTTGGGAGTGAGGCAGATTCATTATCTTGATGATATGATGGTTTCATGAGTATATACATATGCTAAAACTTCTCAGATTTACACTTCAAATACGTGCAGTTTATTGCATAGCAATTATACCTCAATACAGCTGTTCCAAAAAACAACCCTCCCCCAAACCTCAAGGGGCCTGGAGTTGAAACCCAGCCTCACGATCTCCTAGCTATGTAACTTGGTGAGTTACTAACCTCGTCTCCAGGAGGACGATACTCATTTCTATCTCACGGTGTTGCTGTGAGGATTAAATGAGTTAATCCTTGTAAGGTTCTTAATACAAACTAGCTCTTATTATTATTTTCCCAGAACCACAGAGAAAGGATTCTGTTTTATCTTTTGCATCTCATTCCCATAAGATTTGAATTCATTAGTCTATTTAAGCCATATTAAAGTAAGGCTCATTCACGCAGGTTTTTCAGATCTCTACTCAGCAACCCTTTTGGGAGCTTTTTCCTGACCACACTCTAAAACAGCGCCCCTTCCCCAGTCACTCGTGAGACACTTTATGATTTACTTTCCTCCCTGACACTTATCGCCGTCTGACGCTACTGTATACATCTCCTTATTTGTTTACTCTGTCTCCCTTCACTGGAACATAAGCTCCCTGAGACTAGGGAACTTGGTCTGTTGGGTTCACTGACATAAAAGTCACTCAAGAAGTGTGGGTTGAGTGTTGAATAAATGAATGACTGCATTATCTCCAAGAACCTTCCTTGGTGGTGGTGGCAGTATGGTGGTAGCTGGCCATCACCATGGCACTGTGCATACTGGTAGCGTGTATATGTCCATGGTCCCCTGCGATCGCTGCAGCTGGCCTAACCCCATAGATAGCTGGGCAAAAAGAAGACCGGAAATTGGTCAGATCAGTGAGTCCTAATCTCACTTCATTCCTGGCTCTGCAGGAGTTAGAGACTGCATAGGCTGATTAATGTATTTGAAAAAATAAGATCAGGGCCTGGGACTGTTACTAAAATGATGAAGAATAGAAATCTAAAGTTTTAGAAAGTTGTGAACATGTAGGCTTTGGTGGAACCCATCCCTAGACTCTTTCTTTTGACAGTCAATACGAAGGGAAATTGGATTAAAAATTGGGTCCAGGGTACAAAGTTACCCTTGCCCTCCAGGGGCCCTGTAAAGTGAAACCAATTGGTTTTGGCTTGGGTAACTCAAGACCTGCCCAGACTGTCTTTTTTCCTTCTTTTGAATTCTATGAATGCAGGTTACATGTCTAAGCCTCAAAGAAGTTAATTGTTGATTTGCTTCCATGTGCCTGTCCTGTCCTCCTCCTGCCATGTCCTGTAGATGCTATTTCTGCAAGTTTGAAGCTTTAGGAGAAATGTGGACATGGCATTAAGGTCAGTTCAGTGTTACATCTTCTAAAAAGATGCATCTAAACAACACTCTGTGGAAGGTACGCTTGGACCTGCAATCGTATTGCAATCAATCCTTGTGTGAGTCCGTTTATTTGATATCTTTGTATGTGCAGATCACAGAATTTATTCTGCCTTGAACTCTCTCCTTAGGAATCTCCAAACAATACCTTATAAATAAGTAGCACATGTTGCAATGTATACAAAAGACTTCCTGAATTAGCATTTGTCATCTTTTATGTTTTAATTATCTCATTTGATCTCTTTATTGTTGCAATTACATTCTAATTTTGAGTGCAGACACTTGAGTGCCCTGGGCTAGATGAATCAATTAATATTACAATTACTATGATAGCAATAGAAATATAAGTAGATAGGTGGTTACAGTAGCTCCAGATCCATTACTTTAATTCTGAATAGGAGTCTGGCTGTGGAAAATTCTTTCAGACTAGTTTGAAGTTAAAAAAAAAAAAACGAGATTCTTCCTCAAATCCTAAAGGCACATAACGGGCTTGGATTTTTTTTTTTCGGTTTTGTTTTGTTTTGGTGCTAAGTCAATACTTTTTTTTTTTTTTTTTGATGCAAGCATGCATAGCTCTTTAAGGAACAACACGACTCTCTTTATCTTCTTTTCTACAACGCTTAGTCTGAAATCTCACAGCAGAGGCCTTGATCAATGGCTCTCAATGAACAGGGAGTTTGAGCCGGTTGTCAGGGCATTAGGGTTCAGGCAAAATAAGGAGACATATCTCAGCCATGGGGTGACCTCCCTGTTCAGGGCACAAGTCTAAGAGATCTTCCAGAAGCCCACTGCCTCTCACACAAGACACACAGGCTGGCAGCCACCATGAGGGCAGGGCCCAACACAGAACTGAGTTCGTTCTTGCAGCTTTGAAGGAACCCTATGGTTAGATGGAAATAAAATGAGGAAGACAGGGTCCTAAGGTCTTTTTCAGTCCCAAGAAAGATATTCATCCTCCAGATTACTTCTCCCCTATCAGACTACCCCCAAACCAAAACACACACACATACAGAGTTACCAACATCTACATATTCACATGCAAACACATGCATGCCATAAATAATAAATCAATATCTGAGACGCTCTTTTCCCTTTATCTGAACTTCTATGTTGTAACATCAATATGTAGTATATTGTGCTTTTCGTTATTTGTTCTCTAAACCATGGGTGCATTTTGCTCACACGTTGGTTTGAAGCCATCCGTAACATTTATTGAGTCTTTGCTATGGTCCACACAGTGACTATTATCTCATTTAATCCTTGTAGCAACCCTGTGAGGAGGATGCCACAGATAGGGAAACTGAGGCACAAGAGGGGTACATAACCCGGTGAGGTAGAGACAGGGTTTTGTACATCTTGAGTGTCCCTCAAAGAGCAGAACAAACACATACAAGGTGGCTAGCAGAAAACTATTAGAGTTTAACCCATCTGGTGAGTAAATGCATGCTTTGTCAGGGTCCTTGGGAGCTGATGCAAATCTGAAATGATCCTCAAAACCATGGCTCATGAGAGCCATGGAGTAAGTCTTATGGACTGCCATGGGTTGAATTGTGCCCCCCCCCAAAATATATGAAATTCTAAGCCCCAGAACCTGTGAATGTGACCTTATTTGAAAACAAGGTCTTTGCAGATATAATCGAGTTAAGATGAGGTCATTAGGGTGGGTCCTAATCCAATGTGACTGGTGTCCTAATGGGAAGAGAAGAAAGCCAAAGACAGACGTGTACATAGGAAAGATAATGTGAGACCCACAGGGGAGAAGGCCATGTGACAATGGAGTCAGGGGTTGGAGTAATGCCTCTACAAACCAAGGAACACCAAGGGTTGCAGTCTGCCACCAGAAGCTAGAAGAGGCAAGAAAAGTTCCTTCCATAAATTCTTCAGACAGAGAACGTGGCCTTGCTGACACTTCGATTTTGAACTTCAATCCTCCAGAACTGTGAGAGAATCAACTTCTGTTGTTTTAAGCCACCTAGTTTGTGGTACACTGTTGCAGCAGCCCTGGGAAACCAGTATACACACCAACCCGTATTTTCCCTTTTTATACAAGATCAAAGAATAAATGTCCTCTCTGACTTCTACAGGTTCCTTAAACAAGGCTCATGCTGAGTAAAGAATTGCCCAGCTGCAGCTGGGACCCCAGTAGGTGTGGGCTAATGTAGTTTATGTAGGAGCTCTCTTGAGGAGTCCACGGTTTCTAGGGAATGCAACTCTAGTCGAAGGGTCCACTCAAGGTTTGGCACTGCTGGTCCTGAAACTGAGCAGGATCCTGTGGGGTTCCTGGGCACAAAAGCCGTTCTGTGTCCCCCATTTCTTGGAAATTACAGGAAATAGGCTTCATTCAGCCTCCATGACCTTCCCTGAGTTCCAGTGAGCAAGTTCAAACAGTTGCTAATTAGGGAAGGGAGGGGATGCAGAGACAATGGAGGAACAGTCAAGAAACAATAAAGCAGCCTCGGGGCAGGGTCCTGCTTCCCACTCAAGGGATACACAAAACAATATCTTTGTAATATTTTGCAGATACTGAAACCCCACCAGGTGGGAGAAGTTAACTGTCTGCTGCCCACAAGCATGTAGATCCCAGACCAGTTGGAACCAGAAGGTTGATGATGTTGACCCCCAATTACCTCATCACCAACCAATCAGAAGAATGTCCACGAGCTGATCACGACCTCTTTGAACACCATTGCTATAAAACTTCTCACTACCCCTTCCAGATGGGGACACACAGTTTTGAGGGCATTGGCCCCCTGTGGTCACCTTTGCCTGGCAAAGCAACAAAGCTATTCTTTTCTACTTCACCCAAAACTCTGTCTCCGAGATTTAATTCAGTGTCAGGGTACAGGGGCCGGATTCAGTTTCAGTCCCACTCTTGCTTCATCCATATTCCCCAAAAGGGAAAAGTCTGGACCTTTTGGGAATATGAAGACATTAAGATGTGCCTCCAGATCAGAAGGAGAAAAGCTATCCTGAGGTGCAGTCAGGTATCTAATATCCTGGCATGAACCTCATTTGTTGGCTCTTTCTGATTTGGCGCTGGAGTTCCAGACTCTGTCCTGTGTTGGTCCATCAGGAATCGTCACAGATCTTTAACAAAAACAGTCCTTTTGGGGGATATATTGTTTTTATTCTGAGATTATGCTTTCTATTTTTAAAATGTTAACATGTCCTTTGTTTTGTGAAATGAAGGTGATTCTAAATAGTAAGTTTTTTTTTTTCTTTTAATAGCCTTCCTGGACAAAATAAACAAAGTTGGTATTCCTACGCCAATCCCTGATTGTTTATTGAAATTTTATAATCTGTTCCATGGAAGTTCAAAGTCTGACCTTCTCAGTTAGGCTGTTTGTAGCCCAGAGCTGTATCGGCTACCTTCTTCCTGATCTACTGTTTAGCAGGGAAATATAATGGAAGAGAGATGACAGAAAAAAGAACTGAGAAAACTGAGGGGTTTTTTTACATATAATTTACGTACAGTGAAATGCACACATTTTAAGAGTCATTTTGTTGAGTTTTGACAAGTGCAGAACCCATGTAGGAAAGCTGAGTTTTAATTCCAGCTCTACTCCTATTCACCTATAGGACATTGAACATGTTATGTAAAGTATGCTCATCTGAAAACAAAGAGGATGGACTAGCAGGTCTCTAGAGATACTTCTCATCCCAACAAGCAGATGTTGAGGGCCACCTGACTCTGATTTTTTTTTTTTGGAAGTCCTCTTTGAAGATCAAGAGTCAACTCCACGTTTATTTTTTCTGCAAGTACATGGTGAACACATGCTAATAGCATGGCCCTCTTCTAGAGCTGGGGACATAGCAGGGAATTGTCCATGAAATAGTTTGAAAAGAAAAAAGTACTTTGATTCAGTTGATACTGTTGGTGCTCATCTCAATGAAGATAACAGAAAGAATCAGCTTGGAGACGTCCATTCGTGTCATGGATTCTAACAGATATATTTGCTACCTTTGTCTCCTTCTCTTTTCTCCTAGTTTTCATAGCATTTAGATTCTCAGATTATGATCTGACCATCATTTTTTGAAGTATCCCTTTAGAACAACTAGTTTTATTAAGTGAAATGTCTTGTCCCATGAACATTTTAATTCATATAATCATTCTCGAGTATGCAGATATTTGTGGGACATTTACAGCTTATAACTTACGATTGAATTGCCAACCGTAAGAAAAATATGAAGTCAATACCTCATTGAGATTTGGAATGAATGCTAGACATACAGATAGACACGTAAGATCAAGGGTAATGACTTGTGAATTTCAGCCCCCCCTGCCCCGCCATTTCCAAACTCTGTAAGCCCAGGCAAGCAGTTGAACCTTACTGAACCTCAGTTTCTTTATGTGTAAAATGGGATAAAATAACAGTGCCAATTTCTTAGGGTTATTATGAGGATTAATGAGATAATGCTGATGAAGGACTAAGGAACTGTCTTAGCCCATTTGGGCTACTATAACGAAATACCACAGCCTGGGTGGTTTATAGAGAATAGAAATTTATTTATCACAGTTCTGGAGGTTGGAAGTCCAAGATCAGGGTACCAGCATGGTCAGGTGAGGGCCCTCTTCCAGGTCACAGACTTCTCATTGTATCTACACAAGGTGGAAGATGCTAGGGATCTCTGTGGGGTCTCTTTTCTAAAGCACTAATCTCATTCATGAGGATTTTGCCTTAATGATTCCCAAAGGCCCCATCTTCTAATACCATCATCTTTGAGGAGTTAGGATTTCAACATATGAATTTTGGCAGGGGAGGTAGAACACAAACATTCAGACCCTAGAGGAACCGTCAGGATCACTGAAAGAAGTTTATTATTTGAGGAATTGGAATTGTTTAGCTTAGAAAAGAGAAGAATAAACAATGATTTCACAAATGTCTTTGAGTATACAAATGATAACTAGAATGACAAAAGATTTGGAGATCTCTTGAAAAGATTAAAGAATACATGGGCTTCCATTATAATGAGAAGAGGTTTGGTTATAAAGAAAACAAAAGAAAGAAAGAAGGAAAAGATGTATTGCCTAAATACTGATTACACTGGAACTAGCTAACAAGGAGAACTTATGATTCCCATCCTTGGGGATATCCAGGAATACTGCTGGTCACTATTGCTACCTTGGATGGTCTGCATATTTACTATAGAGACAGGCAGATGAATAAGAGAGCTTTTTGAAATTCCATACTAAACTAGGATTCCAGAACAGGATCCGTCACTCTCTTCCTGTGAGATCCAGGCCAAGCCAAGCTACATCCTGGGCTACACTGTTGTTCTCAGAAGACATCACGCAGTAATGGCTCAGTCACAGGCAGGAGAATACAGGTAATCAAAGGAAAGCAGTTATCTAGAGTTGTGGTCCTCAGACTTGAATATGCATCCGAATGATCTGGAAGGCTAATTTAACACAGATTTCTGGGCCCCACCCCCAGAATGTGTGATTCAATAGTTCTGGGGTGTGGGACCTGGGACTTGCTTTTCTAAAAGTTTCCAGAGGATGCTGATATAGTGGTCTGGAGACCATACTCTGAGAACCACTGATCTGTAGAGAAAGGGATGCTGAGAGGGGAAGAGTCCTACTGTCTGAGTGATGTCTGAATGCCAGAGTGGTGGCCTTGGTCCCAGCTGACTGAATCTCCCAGTGATGAGATGCTGAGATCACCAACGAAATGAGTGATAAACCCTTTCCTCTCTGTCCTCAGCACACCCCTGCCAACCTCTGCTGGTCTGCACTTTGCAGGAAGTATACAAGGGCAAGCCAGAGTGCACACTCCTAGGCCTTTGTGCTTATGTGAATCCGTTTGTGCGGGATTCTGCTTTGTGAATATCACCTCTATTTAGCTGGAGTCTCTGGATGCTGACATGAACATTTTCATTTCATTCATCCCTTAACTCATTCACCCATCAAGCCAGGCTTTAAATACGTACTCAGTGTTTATGAGTACATAAACTATGTACTGTGGTGTGTGCTTACTTAGACTCTATCTCCAGTCTTCTCCTGGATTTATTTTGGGTCCCTGGGCATTGATATTAACTTGCCATGGTAGAGACTGCTGACGCCTTTCTTTTAGTAAGAGAACCCCCTCAATTTAGTAGGACATATAGCAATTGTGCTCAAATTGTGGGTAAGTTTGCCAACCCTCCATGCAGCTAGGTTTGACCATGAGACTAAATTCAGGCTAAAAGGGGATGAATCAAAGTAATGTGTATGGCTTTGGGGTTACCTACTTTAAAGAGAAATGTGCTTCTTCAAACTTCCTCTCTCCTGTCCCACTGTCTGAGAAGTGAGAGTGGCTGGAACAATCCTGGAAGCCACATGTTGAAGATGGCAGAGCCGCTCCACCAGCCCTGGACCACTCCTTCCTAGGCTGTTACGTTACAGGAAAACAAATTTCTATCTTGCTTAAGCCACCGTATTTTGGGGCCTCTTTGTTATAGCAGCTTAGCCTCTACCTTAACTAATACAATTGCCTACATTGCTGTCTTTTGCATTCGTTTGGACTCAAGATTCAGCTCAAACTTTTCTTCTTCTTTTTTTTAATTGAGGTATAATTGTTTTACAATGTTGTGTTAGTCACCTCAAACTTTTAGAATCATGGTACTGATACATTCTTTCTTATGCCTAGAACTGGCCTTGAATTGGTATTTGTTTCCCCCCCTCCCAATCAGAGTTCCAGATTGAGTCCCCCGTGCCCTCCTCTGTAGTGACTTATAACCTAGAGTACTTGTCCAAGGGACAAATAAATATTGAAGGACAGATGTGGCTGGTAATCCTGATATACACAAGCTGTTATAACAATCCAAGCAAAGACAGTGATTACCAAATACCTGAGTAATTGTTTGAGAACCGATCATCAGCTCTCTGACAGTTCTCTTGTATCATCCTCAAAGAAGTCCTCCAGACACACAAAAAAGCTCTGTTTGAAGGGAGTGTTTGGAGGTTTCATCAATAGAGAGAAAGTCTTTTGCTTGCAGCATTTTAGAGATAAAATATTTTATTTTAAAAAAAGTAGTGCACAAATATTTAAAGGGCAGCCATAGCCACGCTGGTGACTCAAAAGATATTGTCATTTGCATCAACATTTTAAAACAATGATCACTCAGTCAAGGAGCGCCACGGAGGCATTTACAGAAAATTAAAATGATCACTTCCGACAAGCTTGAATGAAGGAGCAATCTCAGTAGAGGCTGATCAGTTAGAAACTATTCAAGAATATCATCTGGGGATCCTGGATGTGTTTTTCTAAACTAAGGTAATATAGTGAAGAAGTTGAAGGCTCTGGCTGTGAATAAACAGTCCTCAAAAGAGGTGAGCCTGGAGCTGCTCATGTGGTGTGACGGAAGAACCATGAGTCATTGCTTCTTCAGATTTGTCTGTGTCACACCTGAGAGTCACTATGTTGCCTCAGTCTTCCTTGGATGGAACCACTGCCCTCTACGCTCTTCCAATAAAGGGACAATGCATCATTTGCAGATCATATTTTAGAGTCCATACATCCTCTGTCTGGGAAATTTTACCACCCTCACTACCAATAAATCCACGTCGAGTGTTACTGTGGATAGTTTGAAGGACTGGGGGATCAGCAGAGCCTAGATGGCGTTTCAGGTGTGTGTGACTTGCTAGGTGAATGCTCTCAGGAGAGAGAGTGAGTAGGGGCAGATTAGGGGCTAAAGGCAAGGATATGACCTTGGAAGGATTGTGGCACCATCCCGACCCACGGGGAAGCTCTGAAGCACGAACAGCTCCACAGAGTTGGTCCCACCTTTAGTCCGGGGGGCCAGCCCTTTGTCCCTCTGTGCTAATCATGCATTCATTGCTGCCAGCTGCCCTGGCTGGGGCATGAGTGGAGGGTGAGTGCGTGGGCATAACTTCCCAGATGGAGCAGTTCTACTTTGCTTAGGGCAGGACCTCCTGGAGAGCTTTAACAAATACCACTGTACTTCTTCAATCCTCAGGCATCCCCCTCTGCTCCTTCAAGACCTATGCACCCTTCCTCCGTGCAGCTTTTCTGTATCCCTGCCTCGGGGTGGGTGGACACATCAGCTCTGCTCTCTTTTAGCACTTTCGCCTCTCTTTGTTGTAGAATCCATCACCCTCTATGGAAGTGGTCTTTCTACCCATCCACCGTGCCCACTGGACTGGGCTCTCCCTTGAGGATACGGACAGTTTTCATTTGTCTCTCTCTTGGCCCCTATCCCAGTGCCTAGCACAGAGGACAATGTCAGGGTTGGTTATGTGAATGAACGGATGAGTGGAACTGCAGTGTTTCAGATGAGTGGTACAGACACAAATTCTCCAGGGCCTCTGAGCAGGAAGCAGTCCTTCAGGGCTGGAGCAGACTTTGAGGGAAAGGTGTAAATTAAACCAGGACTCTGAAGGAAAAAGATAAACAAATTCCTGTACTGTTCTAGTTTCTCCGTCATTCTAGAATCTTGGAGGTTAATTTCAAGCCAGTTTGGGGGGTGGGTTGCAGGATGGAAGCTGGATGAACCAGGTGTTTTTTAGTGCTGCTCTCAGCAGCCTGCCAGAAGGACTAACTGTGGTTTTTAACACACGTAGTGAAAACTGCTTTGGAAAGAGATCCTGCCATTCCCCTGTGGCTGTCTGAAGACGATCACTCACCCATCAGTGGGCCTTCCTCTCAGGAGGTATCTGTCCTTCTCCCCCTCAACTTGTTAATGAATCCCGGGTGAAAGAGTGGGGCATGTGGGAACAGAGCCAGCCAGCTGGTAATTATCAATGGCTCTACTGTCCCTCCTCATCTGAGCCTGACAGAGGGGCTCCAAAGCTTACACAGAGCCTGCATGTGACCATGACTTGGATGAGAGCCAACAACCCAGCTGAGGTTCATTGCTGGTAAGAGTGAGATGTTGCCAGTGGCAAGAGGCAGAGCAAGATACACCCGCAGGCAGCACCGGAGGCCTCGCCCTCGTAACTCAGAGATGTGCTAGTCTGCCGGGAGGATGATTCCGCTTAGACTCCCAGGAGACAGCAGGGGCTAAACTCACCCTTTTCCTGTGCAGAAAGGTTACATCTACCTGCTTACAGGTGGGCTTCAGGATGTTCCTGGGTTTGCCCTTCATCAGACTGCTTTCTACAAAAACACTTCAGATTCTCCAATGGTCCTGAGCCCCAGGCTTTGTCATCACGGGCATTTGGTGTAGGCATGCACGTACCTATTCTATTCCCCATGGTGTATAAGGGACCAGGCTTCGGGACTTCCCTGGTGGTGCAGTGGGTAAGACTCCGTGCTCCCAATGCAAGGGGCCCGGGTTAGATACCTGGTCGGGGAACTAGATCCCGCATGCCGCAACTAAGAAGCCTGCGTGCTGCAACTAAAAGATCCCGTGTGCCTCAACTAAGAACCGCACAGCCAAAATAAATTAAATAAATAAATAAATTTTAAAAAAAGGTTCAAATCCTGGCTGTGTGACTTTAAGCAAATAACTGAGCTTCTCTGAGCCCCAGTTTTATGCTCTCTATAATGGAAGTAATAAGAGTACCTTCTTCATCGGCTTATTGTGTTAACTACGTGAGATTATCCATGCAAAAACATTTAGAGTTTTTCCTACAGCATTATAAGGGATTTAAAGTGTTGACAGTATTTTTGTTGTTGTTACTATTATTAATCTTACAAAATTGACAATCTTTGCAAGTCTATGCAAGAGACTGTACATTGAGGAAAAAGGCGAAAGAGATCTAGTTCTAAAGAAGTCATAGTCTAGAGGGGCAGATGTATTCAAGTGCACTAAACAGATGTCCCTTTTGACACTGGGTCACCACTAGCCTATACTGAACCTTTATGTGAATTAGAAAAACAGAAGATGGTAGAGTAGAAGGACATGCATTCACTCCCTCTTGTGAGAGCACGGAAATCACAACTAACTGCTGAACAATCATTGATAGGAAGACACTGGAACTCACCAAAAAGGATGCCCCACATCCAAGGACAGGGGAGAAGCTGCAATGAGACGGTAGGAGGGGGGCAATCACAATAAAATCAAATCCCATGGCCCCTGGGTGGGTGGGCGACTCACAAACTGGAGGACACTTATACCACAGAGGTCCACCCACTGGAGTGAAGATTCTGAGCCCCACATCAGGCTTCCCAACCTGGGGGTCTGGCAACAGGAGGAGGAATTCCTAGAGAATCAGACTTTGAAGGCCAGTGGGATTTGATTTGTGTGTGTGTGTGTGTGGTATGTGGGCCTCTCACTGTTGTGGCCTCTCCCGTTGTGGAGCACAGGCTCTGGACGCGCAGGTTCAGTGGCCACGGCTCACGGGCCCAGCCGCTCCGTGGCATGTGGGATCTTTCCAGACCGGGGCACGAACCTGTGTCTCCTGCATCGGCAGGTGGACTCTCGACCACTGTGCCACCAGAGAAGCCCGGCCACTGGGATTTGATTGCAGGACTTCGACAAGACTGGGGGAAACAGAGACTCCACTCTTGGAGGGCACACACAAAGTAGTGTGCACATCAGGACCCAGTGGGGGGAGTGGTGACTCCATGGGAGACTGAACCGGACGTACCTGCTAGCGCTGGAGGGTCTCCTGCAGAGGCGGGGGGTGGCTGTGTCTCACTGCGGGGACAAGGACACTGGCAGCAGAACTTCTGGGAAGTACTCCTTGGTGTGACCCCTCCCAGAGTCCACAATTAGCCCCAACAAAGAGCCAGGTAGGCTCCAGTGCTGGGTCGCCTCAGGCCAAACAACCAAAAGGGAGAGAACCCAGCCCCAACCATCAGCAGCCAAGCAGATTAAAGTTTTACTGAGCTCTGCTCACCAGAGCAACACCCAGCTCTACCCACCACCAGTCCTCCCATCAGGAAGCTTGCACAAGCCTCTTAGATAGCCTCATCCACCAGAGGGCAGACAGCAGAAGCAAGAAGAACTACAGTCCTGCAGCCTGTGGAACGAAAACCACATTCACAGAAAGAGAGACAAAATGAAAAGGCAGAGGAATATGTACCAGTTGAAGGAACAAGATAAAACCCCAGGAAAACAACTAAATGAAGTGGAGATAGGCAACCTTCCAGAAAAAGAATTCAGAATAATGATAGTGAAGATGATCCAGGACCTCGGAAAAAGAATGCAGGCAAAGATTGAGAAGATGCAAGAAATGTTTAACAAAGACCTAGAAGAATTAAAAAACAAACTCCTAGAAGAATTAAAGAACAAGCAAACATAGATGAACAATACAATAACTGAAATGAAAAACACAATAGAAGGAATCAATAGCAGAATAACTGAGGCAGAAGAACAGATAAGTGATCTGGAAGACAGAATAGTGGAATTCACTGCTGTGGAACAGAATAAAGAAAAAAGGATAAAAAGAAATAAAGGCAGATTAAGAGACCTCTGGGACAACACTAAATGCAACAACATTCACATTATAGGAGTCCCAGAAGGAGAAGAGAGAGAGAAAGGATCCGAGAAAATACTTGAAGAGATTATAGTTGAAAACTTTCCTAACATGGGAAAGGTAATAGCCACATAAGTCCAGGAGGTGCAGAGAGTCCCAGGCAGGATAAACCCAAGGAGAAACACACTGAGACACACAGTAATCAAAATGACAAAAATTAAAGACAAAGAGAAATTATTAAAAGCAGCAAGGGAAAAATGACAAATAATATACAAGGGAACTCCTATAAGGTTAACAGCTGATTTCTCAGCAGAAACTCTACAAGCCAGAAGGGAGTGGCACAATATATTTAAAGTGATGAAAGGGAAGAACCTACAACCAAGATTACTCTACCCGGCAAGGATATCATTCAGATTTGACAGAGAAATCAAAAGCTTTATAGACAAGCAAAAGCTAAGAGAATTCAGCACCACCAAACCAGCTATACAACAAATGCTAAAGGAACTCCTCTAAATGGGAAACACAAGAGAAGAAAAGGACCTACAAAAACAAACCCAGAACAATTAAGAAAATGGTAATAGAAACATACATATCGATAACTGCCTTAAATGTGAATGGATTAAATGCTCCAATCAAAAGACACAGGATACAAAAACAAGACCCACATATATGCTGTCTACAAGAGACCCACTTCAGACCTAGGGACACATACAGACTGAAAGTGAGGGGATGGAAAAAGACATTCCATGCAAATGGAAATCAGAAGAAAGCTGGAGTAGCAATACTCATATCAGATAAAATAGACCTTAAAATAAAGAATGTTAGAAGAGACAAGGAAGGACACCACATAATGGTCAAGGGATCAATCCAAGAAGATTTAAAAATTATAAATACATATGCACCCAACATAGGAGCACCTTAATACATAAGGCAAATGCTAACAGCTCTAAAAGAGGAAATCGACAGTAACACAATAGTAGTGGGGGATTTTAACACCTCACTTACACCAAAGGACAGATCATCCAGACAGAAAATTAATAAGGAAAGACAAGCTTTAAATGACAGAATAGACCAGACAGATTTAATTGATCTTTATAGGACATTCCATCTGAAAACAGCAGATTACACTTTCTTCTCAAGTGTACATGGAACACTCTCCAAGATAGATCATATCTTGGGTCACAAATCGAGCCTCAGTAAATTTAAGAAAATTGAAACCATATCAAGCATCTTTTCTGACCACAAGGCTATGAGAATAGAAATCAATTACAGGGAAAAAATATAAAAAACACAAACACATGGAGGCCACACAACACGTTACTAAATAACCAAGAGATCACCAAAGAGATCAAAGAGGAAATCAAAAAATACCTGGAGACAAATGACAATGAAAACATGATGATCCAAAGCCTATGGGATGCAGCAAAAATAGTTCTAAGAGGGAAGTTTATAGCAATACAATCCTATCTCAAGAAACAAGAAAAATTTCAAATAAGCAATCTAACCTTACACCTAAAGCAACTAGAAAAAGAACAAAGAAAACCCAGTTATTAGAAGGAAAGAAATCATAGATCAGAGCAGAAATATATGAAATAGAAACAAAGAAAACAATAGCAAAGATCAATACAACTAAAAGCTGGTTCTTTGAGAAGATAAACAAAATTGATAAACCTTTAGCCAGACTCATCAAGAAAAAGAGGGAGAGACTCAAATCAATAAAATTAGAAATGAAAAAGGAGAAGTTACAATGGACACTGCAGAAATACAAAGCATCCTAAGAAAGTACTACAAGCAAATCTATGCCAATAAAATGGATAACCTGGAAGAAATCGACAAGTTTTTAGAAAGGTATAACCTTCCAAGACTGAACCAGGAAGAAATAGAAAATATGAACAGACCAATCACAAGTAATGAAACTGAAACTGTGATTAAAAATCTTCCAACAAACAAAAAGCCCAGGACCAGATGGCTTCACTGGTGAATTCTACCAAACATTTAGACAAGAGCTAACACCCATCCTTCTCAAACTGTTCCAAAAAATTGCAGAGGAAGGAACACTCCCAAACTCATTCTACAAAGCCACCATCACCCTGATACCAAAACCAGACAGAGATACTACAAAAAAAGAAAATTACAGACCAATAACACTGATGAATATAGATACAAAATCCTCAACAAAATACTAGCAAACAGAATCCAACAACACATTAAAAGGATCACACACCATGATCAAGTGGGATTTATCCCAGGGATGCAAGGATTCTTCAATATATGCAAATCAATGTGATACACCATATTAACAAACTGAAGAATAAAAACCATATGATCATCTCAATAGATGCAGAAAAAGCTTTTGACAAAATTCAACACCCATTTATGATAAAACTCTCCAGAAAGTGGGCATAGAGGGAACCTACCTCAACATAATAAAGGCCACAGCAAACACCATTCTCTTATTTTTTTTAATATAATTTATATTTTATTTATTTATTTTTATTTTTGGCTGCATTGGGCCTTTGTTGCTGCACGTGAGCTTTCTCTAGTTGCAGTGAGCGGGGGCAACTCTTCATTGTGGTTTGCAGGCTTCTCCTTGTGGTGGCTTCTCTTTATTGTCAAGCACGGGCTCTAGGTGCACAGACTTCAGTAGTTGTAGCACTCGGACTCCATAGTTGTGGCTTGTGGGTTCTAGAGCGCAAGTTCAGTAGTTGTGGTGCACAGGCTTAGTTGCTCCATGGCAAGTGGGATCCTCCCGAACCAGGGCTCAAAACCATGTCCCCTGTATTGGCAGGCCGATTCTTAACCACTATACCACCAGGGAAGTCCCAAACATCATTCTCAATAGTGATAAACTGAAAGCATTTCCTCTAAGATCAGGAACAAGACAAAGATGTCCACTCTCACCACTATTATTCAAAATTGTTTTAGAAGTCCTAGCCACTGCAATCAGAGAAGAAAGAGAGATAAAAGGAATCCAAAATGGAAAAGAAGAAGTAAATCTGTCACTGTTTGTAGATGACATATACTATATATAGAGAATCCTACAGATGCCACTAGAAAACTACTAGAGCTAATCAATGAATTTGGTAAAGTTGTAGGATACAAAATTAATGCACAGAAATCTCTTGCATTCCCGTACACTAACAAAGAAAGATCAGAAAGAGAAATTAAGGAAACAAGCCCATTCACCATTCCAACAAAAAGAATAAAATACCTAGGAATAAACCTACCTAAGGAGGTAAAAGATCTGTACTCAGAAAACCATAAGACACCAATGAAAGAAATCAAAGATGACACAAACATATGGACAGATATACCACGTTCTTGGATTGGAAGAATCAATATTGTGAAAACGACTATACTACCCAAAACAATCTACAGATTCAATGCAATCCCTATTAAACTACAAACGGCATTTTTTACAGAACTAGAACAAAAAAATCTTAAAATTTGTATGGAGACACAAAAGACCCTGAAGAGTCAAAGCAATCTTGAGGGAAAAAAAATGGAGCTGGAGGAATCAGACTCCCTGACTTCAGACTATACTACAAAGCTACAGCAATAAAGACAATATGGTACCAGCACAAAAACAGAAATATAGATCAATGGAAAAGGATAGAAAGCCCAGAGATGAACCCATGCACCTATGGTCAACTAATCTATGACAAAGGAGGCAAGAATATACAAGGGAGAAAAGACAACTTCTTCAATAAGTGGTGCTGGGAAAACTGGAGAGCCACATGTAAAAGAATGAAATTAGAACACTCCCTAACACCATACACAAAAATAAACTCAAGATGGATTAAAGACCTAAATGTAAGACCAGACACTATAAAACTCTTAGAGGAAAATGTAGGAAGAACACTCTTTGACATAAATCACAGCAAGAGCTTTTTTGACCCACCTCCTAGAGCAATGGAAATAAAAACAAAAATAAACAAGTGGGACCTAATGAAACTTAAAAGCTTTTGCCCAGCAAAGGAAACCATAAACAAGATGAAAAGACAACCCTCCAAATGGGAGAAAATATTTGCAAACGAATCAATGGACAAAGGATTAATCTTCAAAATATATAAACAGCTCATGCAGTTCTATATTAAAAAAAACAAACAACCCAATCAAAAAACGGGCAGAAGACCTAAATAGACATTTCTCCAAAGAAGACATACAGATGGCCAAGAGGCACATGAAAAGTTGCTCAACATCACTAATTATTAGAGAAATGCAAATCAAAACTACAATGAGGTATCACCTGACACCAGTTAGAATGGGCATCATCAGAAAATCTACAAACAACAAATGCTGGAGAGGGTGTGGAGAAAAGGGGACCCTCTTGCACTGTTGGTGGGAATGTAAACTGGTACAGCTACTATGGAGAACAGTATGGAGGTTCCTTAAAGAACTAAAAATAGAATTACCATATGACCCAGAAATCTCACTACTGGGCATATACCCAGAGAAAACCATAATTCAAAAAGACACAGGCACCCCAATGGTCATTGCAGCACTATTTACAATAGCCAGGTCATGGAAGCAACCTAAATGTCCATTGACAGACAAATGGATAAAGAAGATGTGGCACATATATACAATGGAATATTACTCAGCCATAAAAAGGAATGAAATAGATATGTGGATGGACCTAGAGACTGTCATACAGAGTGAAGTAAGTCAGAAAGAGAAAAACAAATATCATATATTAATGCATATATGTGGAATCTAGAAAAATGGTGCAGATGAACCAGTTTGCAGGGCAGAAATAGAGACACAGATGTAGAGAACAAACGTATGGACACCCAGGGGGGAAAGTGGTAGTGGTGGTGGTGGTATGAGTTGGGAGGTTGGGATTGACGTGTATACATTAATATGTATAAAATAGATTACTAATAAGAACCTGCTGTTTAAAAAATAAATTAATTAAATTAAATTGAAGAATAAATAAATGCAATGGACAGCAAAAAAATAAAGACAATAAAATAAAATAAAAAGAAAAATCAATGCTCCCTCCTGCCAGTGGACTGGATTTTAGATGCTTGCTTTCTTGGCCAGGTATCCTCGCTCAGTGAACAACCTGAACAACCGTACATAATGACCATATGTTATGGGCTTCGCCAGTAGCATTAGCAAAACTCTGATCATTATATTTGGGGTGGTAAAAATAAAATAAATTTTCAAAGGGATGGTGGCATCTGAGCTGTATCTTAAGCAACGAGTAGATTTAACAAGCCTTGTAAGATTTGCCAGAAAGAGCAGTGAAACAAAGGCACAGCGGCATGGAAGAGGTTGGTGACTTTCTAGGCTAGAAAGCCTGGTGGCACCAGAGTGTGAAGAGCCTTGAATGTCACACAGAAGAGGTTGGTCTTTTGTCTATAAGCACTGTGAGCTCATGATCAGCTCTGTTTGAGCTCAGTGCCTGCGAGGTATTTGTGTTATGGATTTGTAAACAGACAGTAGAGAGAGAAGGCCACTCTACAAATCCTGATAAGAGGAATGAGGGCCCAAAGCAGGTTGTGATGGAGAAGCAGCCACAGCAAGAAATGCTACAAAGGAAGAATCTTCAGGACTTGACGGGCAACTTTCTATGGAGATAAGGAATATGAGTCTAAGGTGAGTCTAAGTCATCTAACCTGGGAGGCTTGATGGATACTGATGTTGCAAGACAGAGAAGGAAGCAGGTGGGGCAGGGATTGGGGGTAGCCAAGGACCTGGGTTTGGAGGAACATAAAGTTTGAGGTACCTGTAGAAAATCCAAATACAGATATGGATCTGGAATTCAGGTGAGGATCAGGGCATAGATTTGGAAGTCATCAGTTCATGGGGCAGAACTGAAGCAATGGGAATAAATGAGATTCACCAGGGAAAGTATGCAATGAAAAGAGATGATCCAAGACAATATTTTGGAAACACAAATAAAGGAATAGAAGAGAAGATGAGACAAAGTTTGGGAGAAAATGGATCCAAAATGGTAGAGAAGATCCAGGAGAGAGAACGGAAGGAGTGAAAGACATCAGGGCAACCATAATTCTAGAAGAAGAAGAAGTTAGGCCAGTAGGGCTAACAGCTGCAGAGTTCTAGCAGTATGAGATCTGAGAGGTAGCATTTAGGAATTCATGGGAACCTAACTAAAGATGCTTCAGTAGTGAGGTAAAGTCAGAAGCCACACTGCAGAGGGAATGATATGTGAATTTAAGGGAAGACAGTGAAGGAAGGAATATAGACTATCTTTTCAAAGATATTAGTGAAGAAAGGAAAAAGAGACATATGATAATAGCTCGAGGGGAAGGCAGGGTTTATTAGTATGACTTTGAAGATATATAAGAGAGAGTCTCCTAGAAATGGATTATGTATTTCTGCTGTGGGTGGCAGAGAAATGAGAGAGCCTTTATTGGATAGTAGAGAAATATGTCATTTTTGTTTACCTTTGGATTTTAAGTCTAGGCTTCTATAATTTCCATGTAATTGCAAGATGGGATGCTATTTTCATGTGTTTTTCTAATAGGAATAGTCATCAGCCAAATCTAGGACTGCTGAAATAAAATATGAATTCCAAATACTAAGGAGAATAGGGAAAATATACCAATATTTATTGTACATATGCGAAATTCCACTCCATGGACTAGAAGTTTTACGTACATCATCTAACATAATCTTTAGAATCACTCTATGATGTAGGAATTTTTGTCTCAGAACAGGGGTTCTTAACCTAGGAATACATGAAGCTCTTGATATTTTCTTAAACTCTCTGTTTATGTATATGTGGCACTTGGGAGAGTGTTCATAGCATTAATGAGATGACCAACAGTGTCCAACAAACTAGAAAGTGTTGACTTGAATGACTGTTCATCCCCCAGATAGTATAACATAGTAATGAGCATTATTTCTTTTTGTTTACTTTTATATTCTTCTAGAGTAGTTACTACATCTTATACCCCTTCTTTATCCCAGGCTCCATAGTCTTGAGCAACTAATAGGCTCTCAGTACTTATTGATTAATTAATAGGCTCTTGTCTTTACTCAAATATATTTATAATCTGGAAGAAAAAGAGAAAATTTCACTTTCAACCTATAGCTGATATCGCAACTTAACCTCTTATATCAACAGGTTAGTTGAGCCCTCAATAAAAAGGTGATAAAATTGTTGGGAGCTATTTGTGCTTGAGATCTGCATCACAAATTTCCTATGAGATATTTGATTGTATATAAAATAAAAATGACATCTGTGCATCTGTATTAGCAACTACCGCTAGGAAACATATGCCAAGATAAATAAGCAACTTAGGTGATATATCTGAAAGAGAATCAAAGCCACAGAAACAATCCATGCTGGCATAATGAGCTTCTCACAGATGATTTCCATCATAAATGGTATGTATTGAAGGGTAATGCAAAAAGAAATGACTTGAAAATGTCTATTTCCATTGTGATCATCAGCTTGTAATATAAATGCATAATAAAAAGCACTTATGCATTTTTAAGATGGGTCCAAACGAGTGTAAGCAACTGCTGAACATGATTACTTACTGTAATTTAACGATTTTCATCTCACATTATATCTCATTAAGAATTCATGGAAATTAGCGCATTGTCAAAAGCTTGGCAAATCAGTGTTAATGAGAAATTTAACAAGTTTAGCGTGGCTGCTTATAGAAACACAAAATAAAACCAATAATAAACTTGTATTTTTATTTGTATATGGTTTAAATAACCTAAATAATTATGAATCTACACATGCTGGTATATATGTGTGTACACTCATAAACACATTTATCTATATCTATACATATCCATAAAAATATGTGTGTATATATGTGTTTATATACATACACACATTACCCGGAACTCATAGTCTCTATAATCTATACTATAGGTCAGTTTAGCTTGAAGGACAAATCTTTTATATATTCTAAAATACTTTCAAAAAAATAAAAACCACAATTTGTATTTGGTGATCACATTTTTCAAGATTGAATTAATAAATTAAAGAGGTGCTCCTTATTTACTGAATGTACTTTCCAGAAAGCAGAGCACGATTACCTGAGCAGGTACCTAACAGAGTGGTCAAAAACATGAACTTTGGGTCAGATCTAAAATCTTCTTTGACATGGGGATATATGTATACATATAGCTGATTCACTTTGTTGTACAGCAGAAACTCACACAGCATTGTAAAGCAATTATACCTCAATAAAGATGAGAAAAAAAGATTAATTGGAGAAAAAAAATCTCCTTTGACCATTTTCTTTTTAGTTGTGTGATCCTGGCAGAGTGGGGACCAGAGTGAAGCCAGCGAGGTACCTGGGGTGCAAAATTTAAGGAGGCACTCACTTTCCAATGGCAACTTGCACAAACCTGAGAAGTAATGCCTCCTTAAATTTTGCACCCTAAGCACCTCATCTGCCTCTGTTTAGTCCTGGTCTGGACCTTGGACAAGTTCCTTCATTTCTGTAAGACTCTTCTATAAAATGAGCTAGTTAGTACCAAACTCAAAATGCCAAACTCAGTGTCAAGCTCCAAAGATTGTTTCAAGGATAAATGAGGTGTTTTGCACAGTGTTTGAAACATAGCTCATTACCCCAAATTGGGAACAATTAGTATTAGGGGTACTGTTTTCAGGTTCCCTGGACTTGAAGGCATAAAGCTCCCCTCTTTAGATTTAATGACATGTCCAACATGGTTCAGGCACTGGCCAGGCAAGTTTAGGGCGCTTGCTTACCGAGGACACACAACACGAAATAATAATAGCTGTGACAGCTCTCACAAAACACGGCTAATTTTATGTACATGGCAGCTCAATGTCAACAAACACAGTTATAAACGCGCTGTCAAAATCTGTGCTCAACTTCTTTCACTAAATGAGGTGTAATTATGTATAAAACAATTTGTGTTTGCAATCTGAGGTTATGGATCTGTGTGCGTGATGACAATGGCTACAGGATGAAAAGTAATTAATTCTGGCTGCTCAGAAGGAGTAATGGGCGTTTTTAAATGTCAGCCCATGTTTCCTTAGAGCTGGCTGACAGTCCCTAGATTGGAATTGTCAACAACTCCTAGATAAAGGAGGAAAACTTGGAGGCGATTTGGGACTGGGCCAAATGGACAGCCCTCCAACTAAGACCCTGAACAAGTGTTGTCTGGTGGAGACCAATCTGTGGCTTCTGGTAGGAGTGATTTTTCCTGGACTGACTTATAAAGGTGGTCCATCGTGCAGTGCTATTGTTTGGCAAGGAGTTAACAGGGCACGTAGGGAGAGCATGGGATGAAAGCTCTGAGCCGGTATGCTCTTCTTGTACCTATCACGATGGGGGGTGCTAAGCTTCATGTCCTAGAAGACAGGATCATGTTTTTGTAGTTATTTTTGCTTCGCATCAAGCACAAAATTCTATTTTTAGTGCTACCATCAGAATAGCAATGCCTGGATGCCAGTCACCTCTGCATCCCCGCGTTCCGGGTTCCTGAGCACAGCTCAGTGCATGAGGGTCGGTGTTGAAATGAGAGGCAACATCCAGCTCTCTGTTTGAACTGCCTTTTTTTTTTTCTGCGGTACGCGGGCCTCTCACTGCCGTGGCCTCTCCCATTGCGGAGCACAGGCTCCGGACGCGCAGGCTCAGCAGCCATGGCTCACGGGCCCAGCCGCTCCGCGGCATGTGGGAATCTTCCCGGACCGGGGCACGAACCCCCTGCATCGGCAGGTGGACTCTCAACCACTGCGCCACCAGGGAAGCCCTGAACTGCCTTTTATTTGTGGGTCTGTCCTTGGAGTTGACCAAAGGCAGCAAGTTCACAAGGAACACGGATGATTCTTCTGCCAAGTCCCTCCTTAGGGTCAACCTGAGAAGCTGTAGGTCTTAGCTGGGCTCCAACCTGTCCTGTGCAATGGCATGAAACAAGAAAAACCCCGGCTCTGCTGCCCGTCTCCTTGAGACAAATTCATTCAAGAATACTTATCAGCATTCTCACTCACAGGAAGGCTGATCTGAAAATAATACACTGGCGTGCTACTTGAAGAGCTGTCCCTAGTCATGGAAAAAGGGATTGATTAAACCAACGTGAGGATTAAGGGAGAGAATCCACGTGCAGCACTGAGTTCCGGGCACACTAATTTTTTTTTTATTGACGTATAGTTGATTTACAATATTGTGTTAGTTTCAGGTGTACAGCAAAGTGACTTGGTTATACATATACACATATGTATAGATGCATATTCCTTTTTTCTATTCTTTTTCATTATAGGTTATTACAAGATATTGAATATAGTTTCCTGTGCTATACAGTAAATCCTTGTTGTTGGTCTATTTTAGATATAGCAGTGTGCATCTATTAATCCCATACTGCCAATTTATCCCTCCCCTCTCCCTTCTGCTTCGGTAACCATAAGTTTGTTTTCTATGTCTGTGAGTCTGTTTCTGTTTTGTAAACAAGTTCATTTGTACTATTTTTTAGATTCCACATGTGATATCATATGATATTTGTCCTTATCTGACTTACTTCACTCAGTATGATAATCTCTAGGTCCATCCATGTTTCTGCAAATGGCATTATTTCATTTTTTAATGGCTGAGTAATATTCCATTATGTGTGTATGTATATATATATATGTACACATACATACACTACATCGTCTTTAACCATTCATCGGTTGATGGACACTTAGGTTGCCTCCATGTCCTGGCTACTGTAAACAGCTGGTACACTTACTCATTAGCGGAAGCCAGAATTATAATCACATATGTGCACTCTGCTTACCCGTGCTGCTCATTTTCCAACTAAAGTTTAAAACGTCATAGAACTAGAAACAACCCGATTTCTGAGTTACTGTGCGTGAAGTGCTACAACAGCCTCTAATGCTGATATGTTGAAAGTAGAAACCATTAATCACTGTATCACTGACAACTTATTCTACGCAGGAGCCCAGGCCCAGAAGCATCCAATTCTCCTGAGAGTTAGCAGTTATTAATCATTTTGAGTTAGCAATTGTAAATTTCCAGATTATCCACATTATACTTTTAAGGGTGCATAGGTAGGAATGTCTAGCATTTTTACTTTGATCTATTATTCCCCCAACCCCACAAGACACGTATGCTGACTCCCTAAATGATACTGTTCTCCCAGCTGCACAGACGTGGCAATAACCGTGTCACCCAGACTCTTGATGCTCCTCTGATCGCCCATTCATTCCCCATTCATCATTCAGCAAACGTTTATTGAGTGGCTACTCTACCCCAGACAGTGTAATAGGTGCTGGAGATAAAGAGTTGAATAAGAAACAGTCCCTGCCCTCTAGTTTGTAAGCCGATGACAAAGTCTGACATGTAAACAGGTAATTTAAAATATTGCCTGTGAAGAAATAAAATGAGAGCAGAGGGAGATGAACAACTGGATTGTCCTGGTTGCTGGAAAGGTTTTGCTGAGAGTTAACATCTGAGCTGGAACTTGAAACATGAGTAGAAGTTTTCCAGAGGAAGGAAGCGAGGAAAGGTATTCCACACAAAGGGAAGGCCCTGTTCTGAAGGAGAGCCGTGGGAATTCAGAGCTTGGTATGGGAAACTCAGTCTGGTGAGAATGGAAAGATGAGGCTGCATGACATGAAGGTTGGGAATGACCTGATGCCAGGAGAAGGAGTTTGGCAAAGGAGGACCACAGAGGTGTTTTTTTTGTTGTTTTTGTTTTTGAATTTTATTTATTTATTTATTTTTGGCAGTGTTGGGTCTTTGTTTCTGTGCGAGGGCTTTCTCTAGTTGCGGCAAGCGGGGGCCACTCTTCATCGCGGTGCGCGGGCCTCTCACTGCTGTGGCCTCTCTTGTTGTGGAGCACAGGCTCCAGACGCGCAGGCTCAGTAGTTGTGGCTCACGGGCCAAGTCGCTCCGCGGCATGCAGGATCTTCCCAGACCAGGGCTCGAACCCATGTCCCCTGCATTGGCAGGCAGACTCTCAAACATTGCGCCACCAGGGAAGCCCGAGGTGGGTTTTTTAAGTTAATAGACTTGCTTGGTTTTCTACAGTCGTTTTAGGAAACTGAGCAGAAAGTACGGCGAATCCTCATATTCCCAGCCCAACGGTCCTTCCTGTTATTAACATCTGACTTCAGCCAATTAGGCAGCAGAGGTTTGTAAGCAAGAGCATAATAAGGATGCTTTGGTTATTTTAGGAAGATTCCTGGTATTTGTGTGCCGATAGGACTGGAGTCGGGATATCCTAGTGGCAGGAAGACCAGTCACAAGGCCATGGCCAAGGTCCATGTGACGGCTGAGGAGAGGACAAACCACAGCAGAGGTGTTGGGGGTAAGAGAGAGGATTCTATTCTGGAGACATTTATCTGCTAAGTGTTCGCAAGATTTGATAGCTGAAGGTGAGGGAGGGAGTGGGAGGGAGGAGTTTAGTTCGGGCAACCACCCCAGCCATCAATTTATTAGTGTTCAGCTCCAGAGTCACCCTTCAGTACCTGCTCTGCCAGAAGGAACTGGCCTCTGTCAGTATTTCTCCTTTACCCTGTGAGTAGAGGGTGCTGGAGGGACACTGCAGGAAGAAGGAAGCTTCTCTTCCTGGTGTCGAACGTTGAGTTGTGCTTTTTCTCCTCTTGCTACATGCCAACAGAGGCCAAGGAAGGAGACAACGTCTCAGATCACTCAACAGAAGCAGTTCATCTTCAGAGTTTGCTTGGAAGTTCACGATGTTCTCAGGAACAACATCCCCAATGTAAACTCGTCACCTCCACAAACACTTCCCGTTTGCTAAGAGTGAACGATTATTAAGGGATAGCTGCTGTATGACGGTCTTTGCTTCACTGTGAAATACATCCACAGGCCCACAGCTCATGGTGCCTCTGGACTATAAAAAGCACTCACGTCCCTTGGGATATGAGGCCCTGAGATCCTCTCTGACACTGAGAAGGCAATGGGAACAAGAGTGCGATGCCTTTTGCCACTCCAGCGGTGGAGCTTAGCAAGGATACCGGAAAAATAACTCTACCCCTTAGGAGTCTCCTTGGACTCAGGCGCGTGCAGAGTGGATCTGGAGTCAGTTGGACGCCGCTGGTGTGAACTGAAGAGCTGTCTCATCACTCAGACATTTCCCGGGGAGATCTGGTCTCAGACGCAAGCTGTTGGCATTTGATCAGTCGTACCAAATACCAAGCTGCCCAGTGCCTAATTGGCACACAGCTCTTGGATTTGAAACAAGAGGGTCTTGGGACTTTGAGTGCTGGCTGAAATTTGCATGCAGTTTTTGACACGTTATGTGCCCATGGGACACAGTGAGAACTCACGGTCAATTTGCCTGGCAGCATAGCTGCATAGACAAGTCACTTGACAAATCTCCGGAGCCAGTGCTGTTCCGTATTCTGTATGGTCTCTCCATTGACACCTAGGACATCATCTTCTGTGCCCTTATTAGATGGGGTCATTTGACTTTTCTGTTTTGGTCATATGTCTACATTGGGTTTTTCTGTAGGATACTTGGTTTCTCACCTGATATGCTCACCTATGCATCCTAGGGATTGGGGGGACAGATACGAAGCCTTTTGTAATAGGATGAAGCCATCCTATGAAATGTACTTATGACGGCTCTAAATGCCAGTTTAAAAAATTGTCATTTCTTGAGACACAAAGACTAAACAGAAACTGTGTATTAGAGAAGGCCAGCTATTGGGGTCAGGGAGGTGGAGGGTGTGGCCAAGATGACCTGGGCATGGACAGTGGCTGCTTCCCTAGCATCTCCTTTCTTACACGGGCATATCCTGGCTTTACAGACACGTGTAAATACTACCAGCCGACAAAACCTTTTTAAAACCAAACAACGGGGACTTCCCTGGTGGCGCCGTGGTTAAGAACCCGCCTGCCAATGCAGGGGACACGGGTTCGATCCCTGGTCCGGGAAGATCCCACATGCCGCAGAGCAACTAGGCCCGTGCACCACAACTACTGAGCCTGCAAGCTGCAACTACTGAAGCCTGCGCGCCTAGACCCCGTGCTCCGCAGCAAGAGAGGCCACCGCCGTGAGAAGCCCGCACACCACAACGAGGAGTAGCCCCCGCTCGCCACAACTAGACAGAGCCCGCGCCCAGCAATGAAGACCCAACGCAGCCAAAAATAAATAAGTAAAATAAAAAAACAAAAGTAAAACCAAACAACGGATTCTCTCTTTGGATAACACAATCTGTGCATGCCCCACATAGAATGAAATAAAACCACTCACACGGACCCTCTGATTAGTTTTAGAAATGGGGTCCCGTAAAAGCCTGCCCTTGTCAACTCCTGAGATTAAACGCTTTGGGGGAAGGACAAGACATAAAATGTCTCTTTGTCCTCAATTATGTATTTTCCTTCAATCTTCCTCTCTCATCTGTTGGTTTTCAGGTAGTTAAGTTAATAGAGCTTTCAGCTGAGCATTTCACAGTTGGTGGTGGAGAAGGTTAGCTGCCCTGAATCATGTGGAGGTTATTGTGTGAATCTGTTTGGAAAGGGGACAAAAGCAATGATAAAGGTGTCCACTCTAAACCCTTTGAGAAACAGCAAAAACTCAAATGCTGCTGTTTTTCCAGTGAGACGCCTATGGGCTTTGTGGATTTTGATTTTTAAACAAAGACCCATTTGAGTATCCTATAGGCTCTGGACCTTGCTTTTGAACTAAAACAAAAAACAAAACAAACACACAGAAAAGCAATGAAACAAACAAAAACAAACTTGTGTCACATCCCCAGAAAAACAGCCACGTTATTATTTACCAGGGGTTGCCCTCTAGCAGATGATTCAGTATTGCAAGCATTTTATTCAGAAAGTTTTTCCTTACCAGCTCTCTGGCATATATATTATTATGCCTATATTATCGACCTAGAGCTGGTCTTAAGAAGACATGCAGAAAAGAACCTGCCCAGTCTTCCCTCTAGGCCGGCCTGGGTCCCCTAGGTGTTTACAAAGGCTGGACTGGGCTCTAATCTATGCAGAATTGAAGAGCAGATGGGCACACGTTAAGGTACCAGGCCAAGTGAGATTAAGCAGCGCCATTCCACAGATCTCACTGCTATGACCAATAGAAGGGCTGCACAGCTTGCCAGGACAGGGCTGGATGGCTACTGAGGACAACTGGGTTCTTAGGATGAGGGACTGGGAAGGATCACAAATGGTTGTTTGTTTTGTTAGAAGTGCGGGGCGTCGTGGGGCCAGACGATGGGCATGTGTGAGTGGTGAGCCTAGCTCAGGAGTTACTGAGCATAACTCCTGGGGAAATTTCAAGTGTTCATTGGTGATGTCTGAGGGAACGCTCCCAGGCCTCAGCAGGACAACCAGGATGCCCTCCTGTTGCTTTGGACATGGGTCCATTTTCAAAGTGACTCTTGTGAAGACTCCACGTGGCAAATGCACTGAACAGGCACTGAACTTGGAAGGGGTGCATGGGTCATTGTATCGACATGGCCCTATTACAGATGAGCAAGGTTTGTTTTCAGCTACTGGTAATACTCATTTCTTTAATCTACTGATTCTGAAGACACTGCAACAGGCTCAATGTCCTGCCTTTCAAATTTTTTGATTCACTTCCGTGTTCAATTAACATGATTACAAAAATAAATTTAAAACTAATCGTAATATAATTCTGTATATAATCTGCATATCATTCCATATCCCAGCATTTGCAGTTACAGGCACTCATAGCTATTATGAGAACAGTTCCTAATAGCCCAGAAATGTGACTTAATTGCAGTTTAAGTTGACACTGTGATATAAACAGTGACATTGCTAGTATTTCAGGATCATTACACTGTGAGGAAGAATAGGTTGCAATTAAGCTATGGTAGAAGGGTCATCAGGTTCCATCAGTAACAAGACAGTAACCAAAATCGTGAGGAGATGGGAAACAGTGTGATATGGAATGGTTGAAAAGGCTGGAGTCTAACAAAAAAAAAACCTTCCTGAACATGCATTTTATTGACACCCAGTCAGGTACTGGGTCCCGAGGATTTTACCTGCTTGATAATTTGGGCCCCCATGTCGCCCCTCCATCCCCATTGCCCAGGTACGTTACACACCAATCTTTCTGCCTTTCTCCTTGTCCCACCATCCCTTCTTCTCCTCTCTACACAAACATCTGACATATTTTCCTAAAGTGAAAATCTGACAGTGTCATTTCTCTGCTAAAAGTCACCCAGTGGCTCTTCATGACTTGTAGGATAAGTGATTATCATGTTGCCAAGCAAACCTGTAAGTACCTTGGGGATGCTGTTTCCTTTGTATCATGTACCATTTCTTCTCTCCCTTTCCCCCTACCGCCCAGATGCTGACTTGCAGTTCCATGAAAACACTGCTCTTAACCCCACCCCCTGCCCCAACCTGTGACTGCCTTTGCCTGCGCTCCCTCTACATGGAGAGGCAGCCAGGCTCTTCTCCCTGCCAAGCTCCATCCCATAGGCACCTGCCCAATTCCTATCTGCCTTTCAAGACTCAGTTCAAACTCATCTCCTTGGTGATGCCTCTCTTGACTCCTCCAGGAAGGGTTATCTCCTCCATCTTACTGCCACACAGCATCTTGCTTTTAATCTCTGCAACTGCACTTATCATATTTTTAATTCGTTTTGATTATGCATTGTGTCCTATGCTAAACTCTAAACTGTTGAAGATAGCCACCAATCTTTTTTTTTTTTTTTTGGATAGTGACTCCTTTCTTTTTACTTTTTAATTTATTTTTAATATTTATTTATTTATTTATTTGGCTGCATCGGGTCCCACTTGCGGCACTCAGGATCCCTAGCTGTGGGCATGTGGGATCCTCAGTTGCAGCGTGCGGACTCCTAGTTGTGGCATGTGGGATCCAGTTCCTGGACCAGGGATTGAACCCGCCCCCCCCCCCCCAGCATTGGGAGCACAGAGTCCCAGCCACTGGACCACCAGGGAAGTCCTGCCACCAATCTTTACACCAGAACTTAGCTCACTGCTTGATCTATAGGCAGTCTCTATTTGATCAGAAATTCTATTTTTGATAAAGAAAAACTTTGGTCTAAAGAACAGATGGGGCTTCCCTGGTGGCGCAGTCGTTATGAATCCGCCTGCCAATGCAGGGGACACGGGTTTGAACCTTGGTCTGGGAAGCTCCCACGTGCCGCGGAGCAATTAAGCCCATGCACCACAACTACTGAAGCCCGCATACCTAGAGCCCGTGCTCTGCAAGAGAAGTCACTGTACCACAACAAAGAGTAGCCCCCACTCACCACAACTAGAGAAAAGCCCGCACACAGCAATGAAGACCCAACACAGCCAAAAAAACAAAACAAAACAAAGAACAGATATATGAGGGCTGGATAACTGTCTTGCAGTATTTGAAGGTTGTCATACGGAGAAGGATTTGGGCTCGTTCTACCTGGTCCAGCGTGTGAAGCTTGGTCGATGCATGGAAGATACAGTGAGACAGACAGTGGATCAATATAAGGAGCATCCTAAATGTCACCTGTTCAAAGACAGAATCAGCCGTCTCTTGAGACAGGTACTGAGTGTGTGATAACTGAGGTATTTAGGCTAAGCTGAAAATTTTGTAGGAATTATTCCAGTATCAAGTGGATGACCACACTTGTCTATCTTGTGATATAATGATTAAAACATGGCACGGATGTTCCATTATCATAGCTGTCTATATCTCAAAGAAAATAAACCCATACATGAAATTGTTGGGAATCGAATCTGCCTATGTCATTCCCTTCAGATGCTTGATAATAATTATTGAATATTAAGGATATCAGTACTTGTTTTTACCAGGATAGTTACTGAATATATGATGTAGTTCAGAAAGATTTGTAACATACTTTAACATTTAAGATTTTGATTTTTTTTTCAAATGATGTTTCATGTTTACTGGGGTGTGGTCTAATGATCCTTGAAGATGGAAGTGAAAAGAAAGTTTTCACTTTCCTAACTTGATCCTGAGATGGCATCAAGACTGTGGTTACAGTTTTTATTTTCAATTAATAGTTTGAACTCATTCAAATGTTTGATTGAGACTTTTGCTTTTGCTGAGTTACCTGTACATTTTGAGAAACAACAGGAATTCATACCATAAAGTTTCCAAAGACTTCATTACAGTTGTGAAAGACCCATCACTATACAAGATTTCATATATTACATCATTTTATGCTGCTTTTATTTTTTCTGCAGTAGTATGGGATGGACAAAATGATTACAGTGAATTTTAGATGCTGGACCATAATGGTAGTACAAAGCTAACTGATCATTTTTCCTCTCTTTATAAACTCCAGTTTTATTGCAGCAGCCAAACCTTATATAGTCCCTAATTTAGCTTCTTTATATTATTAAAGCCACATAAGAACAAATTTCTGTTATCTAAATTAAGCCCGAGGAAATTTGACTCACACTAGTTGGAAAGTGTCCTCTTAAAGACGTCTATGGGGGGGGCTTCAAGATGGCGGAAGACTAAGATGTGGAGATCACCTTCCTCCCCACAGATACATTAGAAATACATCTACATGTGGAACAACTCCTACAGAACACCTCCTGAATGCTGGCAGAAGACCTCAGACCTCCCAAAAGGCAAGAAACTCCCCCACATACCTGGGTAGGGCAAAAGAAAAAAGAAAAAACAGAGACAAAAGAATAGGGACGGGGCCAGCACCAGTGGGAAGGAGCCGTGAAGGAGGAAAGGTTTCCACACACTAGAAGCCCCTTCACGGGCAGAGACTGCGGGCGGCGGAGGGGGAAAGCTTCGGAGCCACGGAGGAGAGCGCAGCAACAGGGGTGCGGAGGGCAAAGCGGAGAGATTCCCGCACAGAGGATCAGTGCCGACCGGCACTCACCAGGCGAGAGGCTTGTCTGCTCACCCGCCGGGGCGGGCGGGGCTGCGAGCTGAGGCTCAGGCTTCGGTTGGAGCGCAGGGAGAGGACTGGGGTTGGCGGCGTGAACACAGCCTGCAGGGCGTTAGTGCGCCACGGCTGGCCGGGAGGGAGTCTGGGGAAAAGTCTGGAGCTGCCGAAGAGGCAAGAGACTTTTTCTTCCCTCTTTGTTTCCTGGTGCGCGAGGAGAGGGGATTAAGAGCGCTGCTTAAAGGAGCTCCAGAGACGGGCGCGAGCCGCGGCCAACAGCGCGGACCCCAGAGACGGGCATGAGATGCTAAGGCCGCTGCTGCCGCCACCAAGAAGCCTGTGTGCGAGCACAGGTCACTCTCCACACCCCCCTTCCGGGGGGCCTGTGCAGCCTGCCACCACCAGGGTCCCGGGATCCAGGGACAACTTCCCCGGGAGAACGCACGGCGCGCCTCAGGCTGGTGCAACGTTACGCCAGCCACTGCCGCCGCAGGCCCGCCCCGAACTCCGTGCCCCTCCCTCCCCCGGCCTGAGTGAGCCAGAGCCCCCGAATCAGCTGCTCCTTTAACCTGGTCCTGTCTGAGCGAAGAACAGACGCCCTCAGGCGACATACACGCAGAGGCGGGGCCGAATCCTAAGCTGAGCCCCGGGAGCTGTGAGAACAAAGAAGAGAAAAGGAAACCTCTCCCAGCAGGCTCAGGAGCAGAGGATTAAATCGCTACAATCAACTTGATGTACCCTCCATCCCTGGAATACCTGAATAGACAACGAATCATCCCAAATTAACAAGGTGGACTTTGGGAGCAAGGATATATATATATATTTTTCCCTTTTTCTCTTTTTGTGAGTGTGTATGCGTATGCTTCTCTGTGTGATTTTGTCTGTATAGCTTGCTTTTACCATTAGTCCTAGGGTTCTGTCTGTCCATTTTTATTGTTTTGTTTTCTTTGGGGGGGTTTTTGCTATAGTTTTTAGCACTTGTTATCATTGGTGGATTTGTTTTTTGGTTTGGTTGCTCTCTTATTTCTTTCTTTTTTTTATTACTTAAAATTTTTTTTCTTAATAATTATTTTTTATTTTAATACCTTTATTTTTTATTTTAATTACGTTATTTTATTTTATCTTATTCTTTCTTTCCTTCTTTTTTTCTCCCTTTTATTCTGAGCCGTGTGGATGACAGGCTCCTGGTGCTCCAGACAGGCATCAGGGCTGTGCCTCTGAGGTGGGAGAGCCACGTTCAGGACATTGGTCCACAAGAGACCTCCCAGCTCCACATAATATCAAATGGCGAAAATCTCCGAGAGACCTCCATCTCAACGCCAAGACCCAGCTTCACTCAACGACCAGCAAGATACAGAGCTGGACACCCCATGCCAAACAACTAGCAAGACAGGAACACAACCCCACCCATTAGCAGAGAGGCTGCCAAAAATCATAATAAGGCCACAGACACCCAAAAACACACCACCAGATGTGGTCCTGCCCACCAGAAAGACAAGATCCAGCCTCATCCACCAGAACACAGGCACTAGTCCCCTCCACCAGGAAGCCTACACAATCAACTGAACCAACCTTAGCCACTGGGGGCAGACACCAAAAACAACAGGAAGTACGAGCCTGCAGCCTGTAAAGGAGACCCCAAACACAGTAAGATAAGCAAAATGAGAAGACAGAGAAACACACAGCAGATGAAGGAGCAAGGTAAAAACCCACCAGACCAACCAAATGAAGAGGAAATAGGCAGTCTACCTGAAAAAGAATTCAGAATAATGATGGTAAAGATGATGCAAAATCTTGGAAATAGAATGGAGAAAATACAAAAAACGTTTAACAAGGGCCTAGAAGAACTAAAGAGCAAACAAACAGTGATGAACAACACAATAAATGAAATTAAAAATTCTCTAGAAGGGATCAGTAGCAGAATAACTGAGGCAAAAGAACGGATAAGTGACCTGGAAGATAAAATAGAGGAAATAACTACTGCAGAGCAAAATAAAGAAAAAAGAATGAAAAGAATTGAGGACAGTCTCAGAGACCTCTGGGACAATATTAAATGCACCAACATTCGAATTACAGGGGTCCCAGAAGAACAAGAGAAAGAGATAGGGACTGAGAAAATATTTGAAGAGATTATAGTTGAAAACTTCCCTAATATGGGAAAGGAAATAGTTAATCAAGTCCAGGAAGCACAGAGAGTCCCAGCAGGATAAATCCAAGGAGAAACATGCCAAGACACATATTAATCAAACTATCAAAAATTAAACATAAAGAAAAAATATTAAAAGCAGCAAGGGAAAAGCAACAAATAACATACAAGGGAATCCCCATAAGGTTAACAGCTGATCTTTCAGCAGAAACTCTGCAAGCCAGAAGGGAGTGGCAGGACATATTTAAAGTGATGAAGGGGAAGAACCTACAACCAAGACTACTCTACCCAGCAAGGATCTCATTCAGATTTGATGGAGATATTAAAACCTTTACAGACAAGCAAAAGCTAAGAGAACTCAGCACCACCAAACCAGCTATACAATAAATGCTAAAGAAACTTCTCTAGGCAGGAAACACAAGAGAAGGAAAAGACCTACAATAACAAACACCAAACAATTAAGAAAATGGTAATAGGAATATAAATATCAATAATTACCTTAAATGTAAATGGATTAAATGCTCCAACCAAAAGACATAGACTGGCTGAATGGATACAAAAAAGATCGTATACATGCTGTCTACAAGAGACCAAGTTCAGACCTAGGGACACAAACAGACTGAAAGTGAGGGGATGGAAAAAGATATTCCATGCAAATGAATATCAAAAGAAAGCTGGAGTAGCAATTCTCATATCAGACAAAATATACTTTAATGTAAAGACTAATACAAGAGACAAAGAAGGACACTACATAATGATCAAGGGATCAATCCAAGAAGAAGATATAACAATTGTAAATATTTATACACCCACCATAGGAGCACCTCAATACATAAGTCAAATACTAACAGCCATAAAAGGGGAAATCAACAGTAACACAATCATAGTAGGAGACTTTAACACCCCACTTTCACCAATGGACAGATCATCCAAAGTGAAAATAAATAAACAAACACAAGTTTTGAATGATACATTAAACAAGATGGACTTAATTGATATTTATAGGACATAGGACATTCCATACAAAAACAACAGAATACACTTTCTTCTCAACTGCTCATGGAACATTCTCCAGGATAGATCATATCTGGGGTCACAAATCAAGCCTTGGTAAATTTAAGAAAATTGAAATCATATCAAGTATCTTTTCTGACCACAACGCTATATCAATTACAGGAAAAAAATCTGTAAAATATACAAACACATGGAGGCTAAACAATACACTACTTAATAACCAAGAGATCACTGAAGAAATCAAAGAGGAAATCAAAAAATACCTAGAAACAAATGACAATGAAAACACAACGACCCAAAACCTATGGGATGCAGCAAGAGCAGTTCTAAGAGGGAAGTTTATAGCAATACAATCCTACCTTAAGAAACAAGAAACATCTCAAATAAACAACCTAACCTTACACCTAAAGCAATTAGAGAAAGAAGAACAAAAAAACCCAAGGTTAGCGAAGGAAAGAAATCATAAAGATCAGATAAGAAATAAAAAGAAATGAAGAAAACGATAGCTAAGATCAATAAAACTAAAAGCTGGTTCTAGAGAAGATAAACAAAATTGATAAACCATTAGCCAGACTCATCAAGAAAAAAGGAGAAGACTCAAATCAATAGAATTAGAAATGAAAAAGGAGAAGTAACAACTGACACTGCAGAAACACAAAGGATCATGAGAGATTGCTACAAGCAACTCTATGCCAATAAAATGGACAACCTGGAAGAAATGGACAAATTCTTAGAAAAGCACAACCTTCCGAGACTGAACCAGGAAGAAACAGAAAATATAAACAGACCAATCACAAGCACTGAAATTGAAACTGTGATTAAAAATCTTCCAACAAACAAAAGCCCAGGACCACATGGCTTGACAGGCGAATTCTATCAAACATTTAGAGAAGAGCTAACACCTATCCTTCTCAAACTCTTCCAAAATATAGCAGAGGGAGGAACACTCCCAAACTCATTCTACGAGCCCACCATCACCCTGATACCAAAACCAGACAACGATGTCACAAAGAAAGAAAACTACAGGCCAATATCACTGATGAACATAGATGCAAAAATCCTCAACAAAATACTAGCAAACAGAATCCAACAGCACATTAAAAGGATCATACACCATGATCAAGTGGGGTTTATCCCAGGAATGCAAGGATTCTTCAATATACGCAAATCAATCCATGTGATACACCATATTAACAAATTGAAGGAGAAAAACCATATGATCATCTCAATAGATGCAGAGAACGCTTTTGACAAAATTCAACACCCATTTATGATAAAAACCCTCCAGAAAGTAGGCATAGAGGGAACTTACCTCAACATAGTAAAGGCCATATATGGCCAACATGCCAACATCGTTCTCAATGGTGAAAAACTGAAACCATTGCCACTAAGATCAGGAACAAGACAATGTTGCCCACTCTCACCACTATTATTCAACATAGTTTTGGAAACTTTAGCCACAGCAATCAGAGAAGAAAAAGAAATAAAAGGAATCCAAATCGGAAAAGAAGAAGTAAAGCTGTCACCGTTTGCAGGTGACATGATACTATACTTAGAGATTCCTAAAGATGCTACTAGAAAACTGCTAGAGCTAATCAATGAATTTGGGAAAGTAGCAGGATACAGTATTAATGCAGAGAAATCTCTTGTATTCCTATACACTAATGATGAAAAATCTGAAAGTGAAATTATGAAAACACTCCCATTTACCATTGCAACAAAAAGAATAAAATATCTAGGATAAATCTACCTAAGGAAACAAAAGACCTGCATGCAGAAAATTATAAGACACTGATGAAAGAAATTAAAGATGATACAAACAGATGGAGAGATATACCATGTTCTTGGACTGGCAGAATCAACATGGTGAAAATGACTATACTACCCAAAGCAATCTACAGATTCAATGCAAACTACCACTGGCATTTTTCACAGAACTAGAACAAAACAATTGACAAGTTGTATGGAAACACTAAAGATCCCGAATAGCCAAAGCAATCTTGAGAAAGAAAAACGGAGCTGGAGGAATCAGGCTCCTGGACTCCAGACTATACTACAAAGCTACAGTAATCAAGAGAGTATGGTACTGGCACAAAAACAGAAATATAGATCAGTGGAACAGGATAGAAAGCCCAGAGATAAACCCATGCACATATGGTCACCTTATCTTTGATAAAGGAGGCAAGAATACACAGTGGAGAAAAGACAGCCTCTTCAATAAGTGGCGCTGGGAAAACTGGACAGCTACATATAAAAGAAGGAAATTAGAACACTCCCTAACACCATACACAAACATAAACCCAAAATGGATTAAAGGCCTAAATATAAGACTAGACACTATCAAACTCTTAGAGGAAACCATAGGCAGAACACTCTATGACATAAATCACAGCAAGATCCTTTATGACCCACCTCCTAGAGAAATGGAAATAAAAACAAAAATAAACAAATGGGACCTAATGAAACTTAAAAGCTTTTTAAGCAAAGGAAAGGAAACCATAGACAAGACGAAAAGACAGCCCTCAGAATGGGAGAAAATATTTGCCAGTGAAGTAACTGACAAAGGATTAATCTCCAAAATTTACAAGCAGCTCATGCAGCTCAATATCAAAAAACAAACAACCCAATCCAAAAATGGGCAGAAGACCTAAATAGACATTTCTCCGAAGAAGATACACAGACTGCCAACAAACACATGAAAGAATGCTCAACATCATTAATCATTAGAGAAATGCAAATCAAAACTACCACGCGATATCATCTCATACCGATCCGAATGGCCGTGATGAAAAAATCTATGAACAGTAAGTGCTGGAGAGGGTGTGGAGAAAAGGGAACCCTCTTGCACTGTTGGTTGGAATGTAAATTGATACAGCCACTATGAAGAACAGTATGGAGGTTCCTTAAAAAACTAAAAATAGAACTACCATATGACCTAGCAATCCCACTACTGGGCATATACCTGGAGAAAACCATAATTCAAAAGAGGCATGTACCGAAATGTGTCATTGCAGCACTATTTACAATAGCCAGGACATGGAAGCAACCTAAGTGTCCATCAACAGATGAATGGATAAAGAAGATGTGGCAAATATATACAATGGAATATTACTCAGCCATAAAAAGAAACGAAATTGAGTTATTTGTAGTGAGGTGGATGGACCTAGAGTCTGTCATACAGAGTGAAGTAAGTCAGAAAGAGAAAAACAAATACCGCATGCTAACACATATATATGGAATCTTAGGGAGAAATAAATAAAGTTCATGAAGTACCTAGGGGTAAGACGGGAATAAAGACACAGACCTACTAGAGCATGGACTTGAGGATATGGGGAGGGGGAAGGGTAAGCTGTGACAAAGTGAGAGAGAGGCATGGACATACATACACTACCAAACGTAAAATAGATAGCTAGTGGGAAGCAGCTGCATAGCACAGGGAGATCAGCTAGGTGGTTTGTGACCACCTAGAAGGGTGGGATAGGGAGTGTTGGAGGGAGGGAGATGCAAGAGGGAGGAGATATGGGGATATATGTATAGGTATAGCTGATACACTTTGTTATAAGGCAGAAACTAACAAACCATTGTAAAGCAATTATACTCCAATAAAGATGTTAAAAAAAAAAAAAGAACCTAGGGGCAAGATGGGAATAAATACACAGACCTTCTAGAGAATGGACTTGAGGATACGGGCAGGGGGAAGGGTAAGCTGGGATAAAGTGAGAGAGTGGCATGGACATATATATACTACAAAATGTAAAATAGATAGCTAGTGGGAAGCAGCCGCATGGCACAGGGAGATCAGCTCGGTGCTTTGTGACCACTAGAGGGGTGGGATAGGGAGGGTGGAAGGGAAGGAGACCAAGAGGGAAGAGATATGGGAACATATGTATATGTATAACTGATTCACTATGTTATAAAGCAGAAACTAACACACCATTGTAAAGCAATTATACTCCAATAAAGACGTTAAAAAAAAAGAAAAGAAGGATGTCTATGGCTACTTGAAATGTGATGTGCCTGAAAATCCATTTTGCCTGCAAATTAGGCAAAGTCCTTCAAATTACGCTCTGGACAGAGAAACTGGCTTTCTGAGTGAAGTCTGTTGCATTATTGAACAGAACACTAATAGTGCTTTCTCACTCTCCCAGTCATTCTAGTGATACACCACAGTATTGGAGAAACACCCTTCAAGATAATGAATCTTCCGGATCACCAAGCAGGCGCCAGCCAAATGGTGGCATTTCATATTCACTTCACATCTGTTGTCACCTAGGGACACATGACTCCTTTGTGCCACCACCTATAAGTCTGACCACAGTCCAACCAGCTAGACAGATGCCCACCTCATGTTCAGGGCAATCAGTCAACAGAAGGGTCTATGGAAATGACAGTATGTTAAGGCTTATCTTTAGAAGTTACTGCGAAGATGGGTTAGGATAGTTCGGGATTTTGGTAGATATTTGAAGTGTTAAATCCTTTTCTCCTGCTGCCCAATTTCTGTAAGGTTCTATGTGCTATTCGTAAATCTGTTTTCTCTTATGGTGATTTGTACTTCTTTGTACTTGCTTCTTCACCATACCATCATTAACAAAGATTTATGCAGCAGCGTCCAGATACTATTTTAGACAGTATAACATAAAGGTCTCACTGGGTCAATTAGTTAAACTAGTTGAAATCCATGCATGAAGAATGGAATCAGATACATATATAATATTTTAAAGGTTATTATCTATCTGTCTAGCATCTATCACCTATCTTCCTATCTAATCTATATTATAATCTCCTTAAAATTATCTTTTAAGGCTAAAATTGGAAAAATAGTGTCCAACTGGTTCCATTACCATTTCTAAAGAAAAATACACCAGCAGAAGGGATATGGTAAATGTGAATCTTAAAAAAGTAGAATTAAGAAAAGGAGAAATTCAGAGTTTAAGGCCTGAGAAGATTCTCTAACTAGCTGGCTTAATGATCCAGTCTACCCACAAAGAGGGTAGGCATGCATCAAACTGGCATAGATGGTCACCACTAGCCATTAAGAGTATCCTAGTAATAGATCTCGCTAATGTTTCATGTTCGCCAAGCAACATTGAGATTAAAATTTGGCTTCTCCTAGAAATTTCCTCTGACGGAGAGAAATCGTTGATTATCCCCTCTTTGAAGAGCCACTGCAAATAGTAGTACCATTTCAAGTATTAATTGAGGAACTGCTTACTTTGTCCCAGTGTTCCAGGGTAGGAAGTTCATTTCAGATTTACATTTTGAATGTGGATATTGACTTTAGTGTGAAGAGTGGATTTAATAAGGATGAAGGATTGAGTTGGGATATCAGAAGAGTAGAACCATAGCCTAGATTAGAGATTATGAGGGTCTGTATGTGGTAGAGGCAAAAAAGAGAGGATGAGAATGGGGAGAGGGGTTATTAAGAAGACAGAATTAGGAGGGCTTGATCACTGTAGATATATACATGAAGGGACGTTTCCAGAAAATTTTCAGGTTTCTTCTGTGAGTTTGGTATTAGCCAGATTTGGAGATACTGATAATGCTTGAGTGTACTGGGGGAAAACAAAATTTCTGGATCTTCAAAGCTGAAGACCATCCTTAGACCAAAGTTGACCTTCCCAAGGTAGTTCTATCCTGTTAGAAACCAATGATTTTCACACTGCAATAACTATACAGAAATACAAATACATTAACAACTTTTTTTTTTTTTAACATTTTTTGACCACGCTGTGCAGCATGTGGGAATCTTAGTTCACCGACCAGGAATCGAACCCATGCCCCCTGCAATGGAACCGCGGAGTCTTAACCACTGGACGGGCAGGGAAGTCCCTACATTAACAACTTTTCATAGAAGTTTTACACAATGAAGAGCACAAAAATAAAATTGCTTATCATTTTCAACCTTATCTCTTTCCTCCCCAACCCCCATCTACTTCTCTGGAGAAATAATAAACTCAGGTAATTAGGTTTGGTTTATTTATTTTTAATTTATAAAACCATAATTCTTTTTTCTGATATACTAGTTATATGAACTACTAAGAATTTTCTCAGCAATTGAATAACAAAAGAGTTTGTGATGTTACAGAAAAAGCCTATTGTTCACTGAAAACAAATGTGTCAGTAGCTGAAAGGATTTTCAAAAGGGAAGAAGTCCCACTAAATGTAGTAAATTTTTCTATTGGATCTTTATTTTTTACTTAGTGGAAATATTAAAATTTTGAAGGCAGAACAAGAGAAACACTATAATAAGGAAGAAGGCTACCAGTAATGGTCATCTCTTAACTTGTCTGCCCCCATGTCCTTTCTCAAGGGAACTACTCTTTTCCCCTCCTATGGTTCTGGTGGGCTGGTCCATCAAGGATGCTGTCTCACCACAGTGGTGGAGCCAAGGGTCAATCAGAAAACATCATTTTCCTAGACACTGTGATTGGTCCAGAGTAGGCACATGGCCCAACCAGGGCCAATCAGAGTTCTTTTGGGGATTTGGAAGGTTCCTGGAGAGAGTTTCTCTTTCAGCTACCACGAAGTGTATTCATATTCAGGCCTTGGACCTGTCAGGGTCTAGCTTTCCCTCTGCGTAGAGGGAAATTGCTAGAGAATAAAAGCAAAACTGAGAGATGAAGAGACCCAGACAGAGTCTTAATGACATCGGTTGAGTCTCTGCATCCATCTTTGCCTGAACTATTACTATCTCCTGAGCCAACAAATTCTCCCATTTTTTAGTTAAGTTTGAATTTCAAAGGAAAGCATACTGACTACTTATATATCCTGCACTGAATTGTGTTTTTTAGCTCTCAAAGCTATAACATACAGATTATCTGAGGGAAGGAAATATCCTAGTTTATTATCAATAGCGCTTTTCAGTTACAGATTTGGAAGCGTCTTTAAGCAGGAGGTTTTGGAAAAGGGAAAAAATTGACCCCTGAGTCATCTAACTATATGATAATAGGAAATGAGAACATGGAAGCATAATGTATGTGGAGTTTAAGTCGAGTGTCAATTCTGCAATGCTTTGATGTCCCTCCCAATTCCTAAATTCAATTATTTATGGTCGAATACCACTGAACATAGGAAGTAATATATTTTTAAACCATTCTGACTAAATGGTTAAAATCAGAGCTGTCAACAGGCCAACTATCTGGGAATTGATTTTATACTCAGAGCACAACTGACCTTTCCACTCTTCTGTCTCATATACAGACAACGATAGGCACATAAAAGCTGTCTTCATTAGCCTATCAGATAAACAGAAAGGTGGGAATGAAGTAAGAAAAAAAAAATTTGCAAAGTAATTCTACCTGTATTCTAGAACTTTAAAAGTTAGAAACAATATTAGAAATCATTTATTCAACTTTTAAAAACATACTGTCAGGATGTTGACACATATATATTTTCCAGGAAATGTAACTAATGGGATGTTGCTGTGTAGTGATACTCTAAACCCCTGTTATCCAAATACTATCCCAAATGTATGATAGGTGTCCACAGACTTACACTAATAATTTTAAGACAAATTAAGATAAATCATGCTTGTTATATGAAATTGGCAAACTCTCCTTCCCACTCGTGCCACCAACATCCTGTCTTTGGACCTCTCTTCTCTGTTCAGGTAATTCCTATTCATCCTTATCATCACCTTCTCTGAATTTGCTCTCAGGCCCTCCCCTTCCCTAACCCTGGGTTAGTGGTCCTTCTCCAGTGCACACCGATGTGGGGACATATCACACACAACTGTCACTGTCCTTTGTTTTCTCCGCTAGACTGGGAGCCACATGAGGCAAAGATTGTGTCAGGCAAAGATCCCACAAGAATAGCACAGTTCCTGGCACATACGTTCAATGAATTATGTGTTTACATGAACACACGAATGCGGATTCCAGCTCTAGAATCAGCATTGAAGACCTTTCTTAAAAGATATGCAACACACTACATTCAAATGGATCTCACCATGAAAAGGTGCTTGAATGGTTGCTTACCACCAAACCTCTGCTTTACCAGAGTGCGGGTACCCTAGGTCCTGATCACCTGTTAATTCTGTAGTTCTTGGCCTTGGATGGCCATTAGAATCCCCTGGGGAGGGACTTCCCTGGCGGCGCAGTGGTTAAGACTCCGAGCTCCCAATGCAGGGGGCCTGGGTTTGATCCCTGGTCAGGAAACTAGATCCTACATGCATGCTGCAACTAAGAGTTCACATGCTGCAACTAGGGAGCTGGCGAGCCGCGACTAAGGAGCCCGAGAGCCACAACTAAAATCCAGCACAACCAGATAAATAAATAAAATATTAAAAAAAAAAAAGAATCCCCTGGGGAAACTTGAGAAACATATAGATCCCTTGTGCCCATTTAAATCAGCCTCCCTGGGGGTGAGTACCAGGCATCAGAAGTTTTCAAAAGTTCAGTAGGTGATGTCAACATTTAGTCAAGGGTTGAGAAACACCGAATTAGCCAATGGGTGAGAAGGCTCCCTACTATCAGATCTGCTTTCCTATGACTTTCCTGTTATTTCTGTGGAGGTGGTTGGGATAATGGCCTAATAAATAAAATAAATACTGAAGGCTTACCATGTGCCAGGCACTTTACATACATCATCTCCACAAAACCACAATTGTTTCCTTCTATGCTAAGGAAATGAGCCTTGGGGGTTAAGAAGGAACAGAGCCTGGGTTAGGATCCCCTTTTCTCAGAAGCCAGACCATGTCCTTTACATAATGGTATACTGTGCGGGTTGGATGGGATTCTGATTATGCTAGACTGAGAACTGGTCAGTGACCTCGGGGTATATAATTGGTTCACCCTATAGGTATTGAGCTATTTATCCTTCCCTGGGTCAAAGAGGTGTCAGAAAAATAACATGGACGGTTTGATGTTTAATGTGATTCTCATGCCAGGGAAACTACTGTGATAGGCAGTTTCTATAAAAGAAGCTAGCTAAAAAAATACAGCACCACCAAAAAAAAAAAAAAAAAAACCCTAGCTATGGCTTTTCTCGTTGACTTGTTAATCCCTATGTATGTTTTATTCATTCAACAAACATCAATGTTCGTTGTTCCAGATGTTCCAGTATTACACACTGGGAATATAAAAAAGAATAGCTTGATTACCCCCTAAATCCTAAAATAAATGTAGGTATTCTGTTAATCAACAAACTTTCCATTTAAAAAATATATATTTGAAGGTTCAAAGCAAGATTTTATCGTTGAAAATTTTAAGGCAGTTACCTCCTTCAAAAGATGTTAAATTATGAAAACATGTGGTATCATGAAGAAATGAGAAGAAACCAAAAAGTCATAGCTATCAGAACTGAATTCTTGACCTATTTAGAACTGTTTAGGAATGTTAATAGGCTGAAATCTCTCTTCACTTACCCCAGGCTTTTCACATATTTTAAAACGCAACTGGTGGAAAAATATCACTACGGCCAAAGATTTTAAAACTATTTTGTTTTATACGACCTTTGGGGATTGCCGTATTTCTGCCCTTTCATAAAATAATTAAAATCCCATTTCATTTGTGTTTCTGCGTTATGAGGGGGAAGCCATGAACTCCCCTGGGGCCAAGGAGAAGGTGCTGGGAAGAAGGCGGTGGGAAGCTGAGAGAACTGTACACCGTGTACTCATTCTTAAATAGCAAAGAGGAAACAGAATCAGGGAGTAGGACAAGTCCAGTCCCGTTGCCCTTGTAAGGAGGTGAAACTCCTTCAGCTTTTCACTTAACCTTGGAGAGCGGCAACCTTTGGTCCTGCTGACCATCTGGTTGAGGTATTTGCAACACCGCTGTCTAAGGGTGGTATTGGCGACAAGGACATTCACTTCTTGGCTACTGATTCACGGCACAGCCTCCCTTGAGTCACCTCTACCTTTACCAGGCAGTGGTTGTGCCTGACCCCGTTCTAAGTGCTGCCCTGGTCCTGACTCACTCGAGCCTCACAACAGCCCCGTAAGTTATCCCCACTTTATACCTGAGGACCCTGAGGCACAGACAGGTGAAGGAATGTGCCCAAGAGCTGGGCGTGGACTGCAGGTGCTGTGGCCCCAGAGCCCATGTGCTTCACCCCCCCTCCCTCCCCTCCCCTCCCCCCTCCCTCCCCTCCCCTCCCCCTCCCTCCCCTCCCCTCCCCTCCCCTCCCCTCCCTCCCCTCCCCTCCCTCCCCTCCCCTCCCACGTGGATGTCTGCTTCCCTTCGTGCATCACTCCTCATTCCCCTTTGCCTCAGACCTGTGAACTGAGTGGGTGGGAACCGCTGGGAAGCTTCAGAGCTGGTGGAAGAAAGCAGTCACTTCCCAAGCTGTCGTCCTTGGGAAGCTCAGGGTTCTCCGGGGCTGGGCTGCTGGGGAGTGACCTGTTGAGATGGCCAGTGGGGTGTATTGGGCTCTCGTCAAAGCACAGATAGTCCATTCTGTGTGGTGAGAGAAGCTGCATGTTCCCTGGGGCAGATATGCCTTCTCCGTGCGAGTGGGCTGATTAAACTACAGCTCAAGACGAGGAAACGGATGCTGGGCAGAGCAAGTCCCGGTCTAAGCTCCTCGGCCTGGGCAGGTGTGTGGAGAAATAATTTGCAGAGAAATAAGAGACACACTGGGATACCTGAGACATGGTTGGCTGATGGAGCTGATGCTGTGTTCACTAGAGGGGGTTTGGGGGAAAGAAGTCTTCAAATGGGAGTGAATAGAAGAGGCTGTAAGACGGGAGGAAGATTGTTAGGAAAACTGTCCTTAGAGCAAAGTTTTCTCAGCCTTGGCTCTACTGGCATTTGGTGGCGGGGGGGGGGGGCGGGGGCGGTGATTTTTGCTGAGTGGGGGACTGTTCTGTGCAATGTAGGGGGCTTAACAGCACCCTGGATTCTCCCACTAGATGTGACAACCAAAAACGTTGCCAGACGTTGTCAAATGTCCCCTGGGGAGCAAAATCTGCCCCCCTCCACCACCTGTTGAAAACCACTTCGTTCAGGCTTAGACACTGGAGTTGAATTTTCAGGGCCTGGGTCTGTCTAAGGTGCCGACTCTCTTTCCTCTCTTAGGCTGTACAATAAGAAGGTTGGTAGAAAAACTCCTGAAGTTTCATTTTCATTTTCTTCCCTCCCTTCATCCCTCTCTTCCTTCCTTTGCATTAGCTGTCCTCCCCCTCTTCTTCTTCTTTTTTTTTTTTAACATATATTACCACCTTTGGGGAAGATTATAAGAGGAGCCTCTTGTTCTCAGGTCTCCTCAACTTTCTTCACTTCCTATGAAGGCCAAGGTGCCTGCGTCTAAACCAAAATTACCTGTGATCATGTTCTTGGCAGTACTGTGTAGACATTGTTGCAAAACTGCTCTTATAAGCAGAAAAGAGAATCCTCCTTAGCTAGCTTCCCAACTCAGAGTGTCAGGGCCCCCAAGAACCCATTCTTTGCCTCACTCCTGACTCAGCGTTCTTTCTTTCTTTATCCACACAAAAAGCTAAGCGAAGGGGAGCCACCAGCATGGGCTCCTGCAGCCCCTCCCCTCTGGCTGGGGGAGGACAAGCATCTTGTCTGCTCTCCCTCAAAACACAGGGCAGCCTTCTGACTGTCTCCTTCATCAGCATGCCTCTTGAATTGCCCCTGGCAAAGTCAGAGGAAAAAATACCAATTTAAAAATAAAAATAGAAGATAACACTTGTCTGAACAGTATAAGAAAAACAAAGCAAAGGAGGCTTACACGTCAAGCTGGCAAGCAAAGTGTTGAGTTAAAATGAAAAACACACACACAAGAGTTAGGGATGATGAATGAAAAGTAGATAAAGTACGCACAAGGCAGAGACATTTATTTATGGAGTCAAACAGAGAAACTGGGCTTCAAGTGAAAAAAAAAAAAAAGGATAAAATACTACAATAAGCAAAGACCATATAAAAGGGATCATCATGTAAGCAACCAGGAAATCTAAAGCCTGAAGACCTCTCAGTGAAAAGATGAGAAGTAAAAGTAAGGTTAAAATAAGAACAAATCGCTACAGTGATCAGAAAAAAACAACGAAAGAACGAGGGAAAAGAAACAGCCAAACACATGAATAGAAAGTAAAACAATAAACTAAAAACAAAGAATGGGGAAGGGATTAAGACAACTTTTTTTTTTGAAGTTCAAGCACTTTAAGAGACTAGTGAGGGCTTCCCTGGTGGCGCAGTGGTTGAGAGTCCGCCTGCCGATGCAGGAGACGTGGGTTCGTGCCCCGGTCCGGGAAGATCCCACATGCCGCGGAGCGGCTGGGCCCGTGAGCCATGGCCGCTGAGCCTGCGCGTCCGTAGCCTGTGCTCCGCAACGGGAGAGGCCACAGCAGTGAGAGGCCCGTGTACCACAAAAAAAAAAAAAAAAAAGAGAAAAACTCAAGTGGGTTGAAAAACTGAAGCGAGGCACCAACAGGGGACCAGGAGGTGGTATAGATGGGTATGTTGGAGACGGGGCAGCCAGATAAAATAAAACATTTGCCAGAGATTTGCTAAATCTGGCAACCAGGCCTCTAAGAAGGCCAGCCGGGCAGAGGGGATCCCCAGACTGGGTTTTTCAGCTGCCAGCGCAGAGGCCACTGGCGGTGAAAGGGCCGGTGTGCGTGGGCGAGGTCTCCGTGGGGCCCCCTTGAAGCCCACACCTCTCAGCTGGAGGGAAGAAGGCAGAGCTCTGGGGGTGCAGACCAGGGAGCGGGGCTTCCTGCAGAATGAGCTCACAGGATGCCACAGGACAGCACAGTCTGCTGACTAAGGGTAATGTCGCACACCTTCCTCCCCGGGTTGTCTGCTACGCATCAAAGTCTGAGTTGCTGAGAACCTAGAGCCATGCTTTTAGGTGGGTCCTAAACGTTCCTTATGGAGTCTTTTCCACACTTAAGCTGTTCTCAGTCCATGCAGCAGAGGGCGCAGGCAAACACACGTTGATCCCTAAGAAATGTTAGCTTGCCTCCTCCACTTGGCTGCTTAATTTATTGTCAGAATTTTGTGAATGGCTGCAAGTATCTTCATAGAGAAACACCTTCATTTATAATTTCATTCACTTGGACAAATTAAATGAAACATATTCGTTGGGTAATTTTAACAGTTTATGGCATACAGACATGACTAAAAATTATCAATGCATTAACTAGAGTAACAGATAAAGGGCTGATTTGTCATCTTTCTTTTTATTTATTTATTTATTTTTTGCGATACGTGGGCCTCTCACCGTTGTGGCCTCTCCCGTTGTGGAGCACAGGCTCCGGACGCGCAGCCTCAGCGGCCACGGCTCACGGGCCCAGCCGCTCCGCGGCACGTGGGATCTTCCTGGACTGGGGCACGAACCCGTGTCCCTTGCATTGGCAGGCGGACTCTCAACCACTGAGCCACCAGGGAAGCCCAGTCATCTTTCTTCTGGGGATGTAACAGGCAAAGGACTGATTTGTCATCTTTATTCTGGGGGTAGTTTTACTATTTTTATGTCTTTAAAATGATTGTTTCCATCAGGATTCCATATACCACCCTGCACTAGGAAAGTAAAATCATGCTGCCTTTATTCATTGATATTTATCCATCACTTACTGTACATCAGGCAGGTGATAGATTTGTGTGATGAATAAGATTCAGACTCTGCCTTTATGGAATTTACAGGCTTCTTAAAGCGAGAAGACACAAAAAGAGGCCATTTCAGTCCAGTATAATAGATGATATGATGGAATGACACATACATGCTCTGGGTGAACACAGAAGGCAAAGACCACAGCCTTGGGGGATGCAGGAGGTTTTTACTGGGGAGGCCGTATGTGAGGATATGTAGATGGGAAGTAGGCAAAGCAGAGGAGTGGATGGGGAGCTCTGTTGGAGGGGGTGTTTCAGATCCAGGGAACAGCATATGCAAAGGACTTGAGGTGACACACAGTAAGGCAAGTGCCTGAGTCCTCAGTGCAGTGGTGCTGGGTGACACAGAGGGCTGGAAAGACAAGTCGGAGGGAGGTCAGAGAGAATCTTGCAGAGCACATGCCAAGAGGTTTGTATTCTACAAGCAATGGGGAGGTCCTGATAACTAGGATGGATTGTGCTATAGAGAGCGCGTTCTGGCTGCACCATGGCGACTGGATCAGCAAGAATGGAAGCGGGTTACAGCCACTATGCAGAACAGTATGGAAGTTCCTTAAAAAACTAAAAATAGAACTACCATATGACCCAGCAATCCCACTACTGGGCATATACCCTGAGAAAACCATAATTCAAAAAGAGTCATGTACCATAATGTTCACTGCAGCTCTATTTACAATAGCCAGGACATTGGAAGCAACCTAAGTGTCCATTGACAGATGAATGGATAGAGAAGATGTGGCACATACATACAATGGAATATTACTCAGCCATAAAAGGAAATGAAACTGAGTGATTTGTAGTGAGGTGGATGGACCCAGAGTCTGTCATACAGAGTGAAGGAAGTCAGAAAGAGAAAAACAAATACCATATGCTAACACATATATATGGAATCTAAAAAAAAAAAAAAAAAAAGAAAATGGTTCTGAGGAACCTAGGGGCTGGAAAGGAATAAAGATGCAGATGTAGAGAATGGACTTGAGGACACGGGGCGGGGGAAGGGGAAGCTGGGACAAAGTGAGAGAGTGGCACTGACATATATACACTACCAAATGTAAAACAGATAGCTAGTGGGAAGCAGCCATATAGCACAGGGAGATCAGCTCGGTGCTGTGTGACCTAGAGGGGTGGGATAGGAAGGGTGTGAGGGAGATGCAAGAGGGAGGAGCTATGGGGATATATGTATATGTATAGCTGATTCACTTTGTTATAAAGCAGAAACTAACACCCTATTGTAAAGCAATTATACGCCAATAAAGACGTTAAAAATAATAGCTATAGCAACTTCAAAAAAAAAGAAATAGCTATAGCAACTTGCAAAAAGCAAAAAAGAGAATGGAAGCGGTATGTCCTGCCAGCAGGTGACTGAGATGATCCCAGTGCAAGACAACACTAGCTGCCTAGATTAAAGCGGTAGTAACGTTACAGACTGAATGTTTGCAAACCCCCTCCCCCAAGTTCACATGCTGAAACCTAATTCCCAATGTGATGGTGTTCGGAGGTGATCAGGTTATGAGGGTGGAGCCCTCATGAATGGGATTAGTGCCCTTATGAAAGAGACCCTGGAAAGCTCCCTCATCCCTTCCATCATGTAAGGTTGTAGTGAAAAGACGGCCATCTGGGGACTTGGAAGTAGACTTCCACCAGATATGGAATCTGCCAGCACCTTATCCTTGAAACTCCCAGCCTCCAAAATGGTGAGAAATAAACTTCTGTTGTTTTATAAGCCACCCAGTCTTGGTATTCTGTTATAGTGGGATGAATGGACTAAGATAGTAGCTCAAATGAAGAGAGGGGTCGTGTCTGAGACACTTAGAAGGTAGGCTTGACAGGATAGGGTGTTCTGGTCATCAAGGATGATTGCCAGGTTTCTGGTTTGGCAAATGGGCTTCTGGGGTCGCCACTCACAGAGACATGGAATATGGAAGTGAGTGGGAGAGCCGAGTTTGGGACACGCTGAGATTGTGGGGTCCAGTGGATATATGGTTTTAGGGCACAGGAATGCAATCAGGGCTAAAGTGGAGTTTGAGAGACATCAGCTCACAGCTGGTATTTGGAGACATGGGGCTGGATGGAGCCCCAGGCAGAGACCCTGCAGAGAGGAGAGAGAAGGGTAGAGGGCCGGGCAGTGTGTAACCACAAGATGTAGGGGAGCAGAAGGAAGCACAGGGGGCAACACAGGACCCCAGGAATGGCCAGAGAAGTGAGAAAAAATCCCCAGAGAATGTGGTGGCCCGAAGTTAAGGAAAATGGTGTTTCCAGGAGAGAATGGTCCACGGTGCTTCATGTTGCCTGGAAAGTCAAGTAGTAAAGACACCAAAGTGCCCCTTACACTTTGGAACAAGACATAAGGGGTCATTGGGGTGGAGAGGACTTAGTGGAGTGATAAAGGTCAAAGCCAGATTGAGGATGTAAGTGATGAAGGATGTAAGGGGAGGAAGTGGACACTATAAATTAGGTGAAGTGTCTGTGTGTGTGTGTGTGTGTGTGTGTGTGTGTGTGTGTGTGTGATGGGTAGGGGGAGTTAGGCTGAGAGCCTGTGGCAATAATAAGAAGATGTGGGATTGAAGGGGGCTTTATTTTTTAGCGTGGGAGGGATTGGGCATGTTTCATGCAAATGGAAATCTTCTAGAAGAAGGGAGTAGAAGGCGAGGTTGTGAAATATTTTCTGTGTCCACTATGTAGCAAAGGGACACAGAAACCAAGGCTGATGATGACTTTCATTTATTATTCAGTTCAGTTAGGTGCTGTGTTCAGAAACGGCTCCTTTAAGGACATGATCATGTTGACTTGAGGACTTGTATTTGAATCCAACTTTTCCACATCTGCTGCTGACCCAAGTGACTGGATTTAGGTGGAATTCATTGTGACAGCACACTGCTCAAGATGGCATCCTGGGACCTTACAGTCCAATGTCAAGAAGGGATCAATAGAACTTTCGGCTACTTCCCTTTGAATTCTACCCTTAGCCCACAGGAGATATACACAAAACTGACCTTGCCAGTTCTCTAGAGAGATCTTCCCATCACTCCCCTAAAACAAAGGAGTGGTACTTAAAAGACAAGATAGAATTACAGAGATCAAAACCAACTGCGTAGGAAGAAAAACATATAAGGAACAGTCAGTTCGCTGGAGTTTTAAAAACGAGACTTTTATTCCCTAAAGAATTATGGTTAGAACTCTTTTCGGCACTGAAGAATGTTTCTCTGCTGTTTACGTTTATTTTTAACTACAGTCTCCCAGGGAGTACAGACTACACCAATGCCTTTATCTGGTTTTTGTCCCATGGGACTGTCTGGCATTTTGGTCCCATGTGAAGCGTTCACTGTACCTTGGGGTGGGGTGGGAGGGGGCAGGTGATCTGGGCATGCTCAGTTCAGAAAAGGATGCTCAGAAGTCTGGTGTATGTAAAACGAGAGCAACCAGTAATCAGGCTGAGAGAATTGTCAAAGGAATATGTGGTCTATATTTCAAAAGAAAAGGGAAGAGAAACTCCCTCATAAATCTACCAAATGGTTCTAAACCAATTACAACATATGTGCCGTCTGCAGTTCCCAGGTTAATTTCCTCTGCCTTGCAACTGAAGCCTGTGTTAGTACTCATGTTGAGTTATAAGGTAATGCCTGCTGAAGGGCTTACTATACTACAATGGAGAGATGCAGTCCACATCTTTATGCACACAAGGGTTATGATTGATGCATGTAAAGTCATTGTGGTATTGGAGGTTACCTAACAGATATTTACCTACTTGCATTACTCTGTTAATTCCCTACAATAGCTCTGAGTGGTTCCAATTAGCGTGAGGATACAGAACTTGCTTTGTTGTCTCTGAGAAATACGTCACGCTGGGTGTTCTGGATTCATCTTCAGACACGCACTCACCGAGGGCTTCTTGATTAGGCTGTCTCCCCTCTTGTGAGGTCTCCCTGACACGAACTCTGTGGGTAACTCCATTCAAAGTAGAGTTTCTCTACCCTGGCTGCATATTAGAATTACCCTGAAGTTCTGGTAAATACACCCTAGTGAGATCCACCTGAGACCAATTAAATCACAAATCTCCAGGGGCTGGGACCCAGGCATGCTTAGTGCTAAAATTTCCGCGGTAATTTTAATTTGCAGACAGACTTAAAAATCATGGATTAAGGTTCAGAACAAGATGATGTCACTTTGGTTGCACGTTGATGGGTAAATCTGCACCAGAACTTGCATTTTATTTAGAAAGCAATCACCACCATGATCGCTGTTGATCTTATAATCACAAGGTTGGCTGAGGGACCCCTTTGCCGCTATGCAGTAAAACTCAAAACTCCACTGCCCTTGCTTATCATAGTTTTGTTAATAATAAAAATAAAAAGAAATGTATTATCAGATGAGAATAGATTAGTTAAATAAATATGGGGTAGCCCCAAAGTGGAATATTATACAAGTATTAAAAGCAATTATGCAAACTGTTTATTCACAGTCACTTATTTAACAACGGCTTTTAGAGAACCCCTTGGGTACCAAATATCGTTCTAGGCTCTAGCTATATAGCAGTGAGCAAGAAAGAGGCATTAACAATTTTTAAAAAGAAGTTTAAAAACAGAATGCGTGTTATGATACTACTTTTATAACACATGTCCATAAAAATATGGGAGATTTATATTAAAATGTTAATCGAGACAGTTATCTCTGTGTGATGGGATTAAAGACGATTTTAATTTTCTTTCATGTTCTGGATTTTTTCTCTATGCTGGGCATTTATCACTTATGTAATTTATGTATATAAGGTATACTCCATTCTGCTTCTCAGATACCCCACAACTCTAATGGGAACATGTTAAGTGACCTGTCACATAGCAGGACTTGTCTAGCTCTGTAGGGGCTGAACCCGCAGCTGGAGGCTGCGGAAGTTCAATGTCTCTTCAGACCTGGCCATACAAACCTGACTGCGAGGATTAAAGAGAATTAAGTACTAATTTCAGTAATAATCATAGTCTTTCTTACTCTTTCCTTTTATCAGCTTGCTTTTCTGTGCAACGCCTGAGATATCAGGGGCATAAAAAGTACTTGAATAAAGGAGTGAATTGATTTGCAACAGCGGGTTAACCTGCGCCGAATCATTCACGTGCAATATTGAAAGAAGCCACGAGATGGCGATAACGTTTAAAAAGTGAAAGTTAAAGGATTTTTTTTTTTTTTCAGTAAAAATTCCACAGGTCAGGAGTGGAAGACGTGTTCCCATGCAAATTGCCATTAATGTGAGCTAACTGTCACACGTGCTATCTTTCTGCCTGGGGTCTTCCCTCCCTTACCCCTGCTGGGTGGAGGGCAAAACCGGCCTCAAGTAACTAGGGATGCAGGTTCTTGAATCTTCTCTGCCTGGAGCAATGGGGCTGCTTTGAGGAATCTGGAGGCCCATGTGACTCCTGATGCAGAAAGGGGTTTTGGTTTTGAGTGAGCTGCCTGTGTAGAGAGGACCTCAGCTGTTTGTCCCCAAGAGGGGAGAAGATGAAATCGGTTTCTTTGATCAGCCTGAGGCTGGAAACCCGGGGCTGTCACTTGGGTTGAAAGCTATTGGTGTTATCATCACGCAGGCTGCAGAGGCCCCAGGCACAGCGGGTCACAAGGAGGAGGGATGAGAGGGACCCCAAAACATTTAAAAAATCATACATATAACAATGAAGGGCTCCCAGGGCCATCTTGACATATCTACAACCTGTCCTGGGAGCAGCTGGCCAGTTTGTGACTTATCTCTCTACTTGCTAACTTTTAAGCCATTCTGTTGTTTATATTATCCTGGTAGCAACTCCTATGGAGAATCTGGAGAGGTAGGGACAGCAGAACCTTAAAGCAGCAATTTTCTACCGTTGACAAATCCAAGTTCATTGAAAGATAACAGCAAAGTCTTGCGCTCCCCTCGACTCTAGTTTTGGATTTCAGTTTCCCAGCCTACCTAGCATTTGTGTATCTGATGCAAAGAGCATAGGCTCTGGAGTCAGACGGACATGGATTTGGCTTCAACTTTGTACCTGAGTGGCCACGTGACCCTTTTTGACCTCTCAGAGCCCTGGTTTCTCACCTGTACACTGGGGTTTACAGGCAGAGTCAGGAAATCATGTTTATAAAGTGCCCACCTCAGCCCAGCCCATAGTATGGGCTCAAATAATGGGATTTTCCTTCCTTTCCAACCTCATTTTCAGCCTGGATGCCTGGATGCCTGGATGCTGGGTTGGCGTTTGCTCTTTATACTTTAAGTTTTGCCTGGATGCTCTTTATACTGTCAAGACTGTGTACTTTTCCAGTTCCTCTTCCCTCTCTGGAAGCCTCCCTCCTTTGCCTTAAGAAATCCCAGCCTTACCTGAAAGCCTGGTGCAGGTAGGTCTGACTCTTCCTCAGAGACCTATCACCCCATCCCTGAACAGCCTTCCAATAAAACCTATAATCCTTTCCTGGCATTATTCACATCACCTGTAGAATTGTCCTACTCAGTAATCCTACCCTCCCTTACTCCACATTTTGTATTTCTTGAGGACAAGATCATGACAATGGTTTTTTTTTTTCCATTTTTTAAAAACTGGGGTATATTTGCTTTACAGTGTTGTGTTAGTTTCTGCTGTACAACAAAGCAAATCAGCTACATGCATACATACATCCCCTCCTTCTTGGGCCTCCCTCCCACACACACACCCCCATCCCACCCGCCCAGGTCACCGCAGAGCACAGAGCTGAGCTCCATGTGCTGTACAGCAGGTTCCCACTAGCTATCTGTTTTACACATGGTAATGCCTATATGCATGACAATGTCTTACAGGTTCTCGTATCTCTGGATAAGTAGAAGGATGAACTTTGATCACTCATACTGTTCTGTCTCCGTGGAAAGGAAAGACGTGTTTGTCAATGTGTCTGAAATGCTACCTGCCATTGCTGCCGCTCTGCTTTACCGTCAGCTCAAGATACAAAGAAAAGGAAACATCTTAATAGACACTATTATTTTAACAACCAAACTGGATCTTATACTTTAAGATTTTGCAACTAAGTCCAAAATACCCCCAACACAGCTATAAATCCATATGGGTGTGTACGTTTCACCACTTCCCTCGAACAGGTCCAGATGCAGCTCTATCTTAATCTGATCCAGATCTGAAGAGCCACTATCCAGGCAAAAGAAGTTATGCGTGTGGAGTCTATTATTTGCATGAGGTGCAGCCCACATTAAATGCATTAAAGTGATCTGAACACTGCCCTGAGCTTTTCAGTTCTTTTTACAAAGAGGACAATGTTCTCTAGTGCGCTCCTTCGGCAAAGACTACTAACTTTGACGAGAGACTTCAAACTCAGTGAAACTGCTTGCCTGCTCCTGTCATTGGGTCTAGCAAACAAGAGGGGCTCGATTTTTCAGTACTTTATTTGGAGAGGCTGAGAGTTCGAGGGGAGTGCTCTATCGCTCACGTACCCAATATGGACTTTTAGCATATCCCCATTTACTAAGCTGGTCGCTTTATAGGGAAAATGCATCTCTCTCATGTAGACTATTTACATTCTACTTGGACAAGATTGGTGGAAGAACTAACAGAAGCCGTAAGTGTATTATCTCATTCAATCGTCCACCAACCCTAAAGTATGCCCATTCTACAGATGAGGAAACTGAGGCTTGGGGAGCTGAAATGACTTGCTGAGGGTTACACACCCAGCAGGTGGATGGAATTCAAGCCCAGTTTGATTCAGAGTGAACTGTTATACGTGCAAACCTTGTAAGACTTAGTAAAACCAGACTCTCTTTGGTTCATTATTCATGATCTAATCAAGGTTGGGTTGTATGTTTGTAAAATACAGACTCTGAAAAATGCTGTCAACAGGGGGCGCAAATGCTCTAACAGAAGCACCAGGCATTATGGAACTTTGTGGAAGGAGCAGGGGGATCAGGAAAGCTATTTGGTAGCAGGGTAGGTTAGGTCATGAAAAAATGGGAGTTACTTGGAGCAGCCATTGGTCAGATTTACCCATTGGAAGGCTCCGCTTGCACCCTCCAATTCCAGTTCTTTCTTTCTTCATGATAAAATGCAGATATTTCCCAAACCAGGCAGTGACAGCATGCCTGGTTTTGACTTTTCGTAACAAAGTCAAAGCACGAGGGAGTTTTCCTTCCTCTATTTGGCGTTCAACTCACGTTTGAGTAAACCACTGGGAAGAGGGTAGTTTAAAAAGATTAGGGTTTTCATATGGATTCAATTACAGGGGACTTCACAGCTACCCCTTGCGCTCAAGGGTATGATCTGCAAGATGGGAGGAGTAAAGTCTAGTTTTTCACATTCATCACCCGAATGTTACACGATAATGTTCACATGCTGGGGTTTTTTTCCCCCAGGGGAAATTGACACCACTTTGGAAATTGCTCCTTACTCAGCCATGATAAATAAAGGCTTATGTTAGAATATTCCAGGTGCAAAGTAAGTTTTTATAATTTTTGTTTGAAAAGCTGTGGAACATCTACTCTGTGCCGAGCATGAACGTTGGCAATTGGGAGATTTTTCAGTGAACAAAATAAAGACGCCTGGTCTCATCAAGTTTATATGAGAGAGGGAAGGCAGGTATTTAAGAGTAAACATCGTAGGCAAACTACTAAGAAGGTTAAAAGGTGATAAGGTTGCTATTGAAAAAAGAACAAGCAGAGGAGTGTCAGGAAGACCTGAAGGAGTGGGGCAGTTTTCATAATCAAAGTTGGTGACCCGCATATTCGAGTAAGGGAATTAACCAAGCAGATACCTAGGGGGAGATCACTGCAGGCAAAAGGAGAAGGAATGCCTAGAGCAAAGGCCCTAAGATGGGGACATATTTGGTTCCAGGAGAAAGAAGGCCAAAGAGGCTGGAGCAGAGTGAGTGGGGACAGAGGGAAGGAAATGGCAGGGGTCAAGGCCCAGGTCAAGTATGACCCCGGAAATGATTGGAGGGGTTGGCGTTTGCTCTGAATGAAACAGCAGCCCTTTTAGGGTGTTAGCACAGGAGGCATGCTCTGACTTCTGATTTCAAAGGCTCACTCCGGCTGCCATGCTGAGAACTGCAGGGGGCAAGGAGGTAAGCAGGAGAGGTACCAGGGGAATGAGGCAAGAGCCCAGGTGACCTGAAGGTGCCCTGGACCAGGCGGCAGCAGAGAAGCCAGAGAACCCGACAGGCCAGAGCTCCAAAAGTGGGATCCTGGTAGCTTGACTCCGGTCAAGCTCTGCTAGTTTGAGGAGAGACTTAAAAAGAAAAACGGAACCATGGAAGATTTTCGCTGTCATCAGGTGTCAAGTCTAACTTGGAGTTATCTCATTTATTAAATGAATGGATCTGTGAAAATTAACACTAGAAATGCATCAAAATGGCGATGAAATACTGGCTAAAGGAAGATCGTTTAGCTCATGAGTGGATCCTTCTCGCTGCCGTCTGCCCCCAAATGATACAGACATTGAAGAGAAGGCTGACAAAATCACTTCAGTTCCTTTCCGGGCCTCCAAAGTGCAAGGTGGAAGCACGTTAGCACGCTGGTGTCAGATTAGCATACATTCTCAAGTATCCTGCTTTCTTGACGTTTGTGATTCTCCCAGCGTGCACTGACTAGTACAAGTTTGATCATTGTATATCTTTGAAATAGACATAGATATAAATACAGGTGCAGCCTCATCTATCCAGCAAAACAGGCTTACGGAAGCCCTGGGAATTCAGTAAACGTTAGCCTTCCTCCTCCACCCCTTGCCTGTGGGAAGAATACATCCCCACCCCACTGATTTTGACCTGGATGTTGTGACCTGCTTTGGACACTGAAATGTGATTGAGGATGACATGCACCCCGTGAACGCACTTTGAGGGGCACTGTATGTTTCTACTAGCTCCCTTACTCTTTCTCTCTCAAAAGCTCAGCAGAGCCCAGATACCGTTGGCACGGGTTCTGAAATCAGAAGAGACATGGAACAGAGCCACAGCTTCTAAGAGAGCCCACATGTACCACGAGTGAGACATAAATGTTACAAGCCACTGAGCTCTTGGAGCTGTTTGTTACTACAGCCAAACTGACTAACATAAAGTCATTCTGGAGAAGTGCATTTTCTAGATAGCTAAAGGGTTTATTTCTTAGAGTGCAAATCTAATTAAAAACACACGTTTTAGGGCTTCCCTGGTGGTGCAGTGGTTGAGAATCTGCCTGCCAATGCAGGGGACACGGGTTCGAGCCCTGGTCTGGGAAGATCCTACATGCCGCGGAGCAACTGGGCCCGTGAGCCACAATTACTGAGCCTGCGCGTCTGGAGCCTGCGCGTCTGGAGCCTGTGCTCCGTAACGAGAGAGGCCGCGATAGTGAGAGGCCCGCGCACCGCGATGAAGAGTGGCCCCCGCTTGCCACAACTAGAGAAAGCCCTCGCACGGAAACAAAGACCCAACACAGCCAGAAATAAATAAATAAAGCAAACTGTCAACAAGTAAAAATAAATAAACACTATTTAAAAAAAAAAAAAAAAGAAAATAGAGCTGTAATCAGACAAAGAAATTTAAAAAAAAAAACAAAAAAAAAAACACACGTTTTATTTACCAGAAATGGGTTACTCAATTCATGGTCTTTAAAAAGAGTCAAATGGCTGAGTTAAATAAAACTCCTTTTTTGGATAACTTTGGATTTTTAAACTTTATGATTAATTATAAAGTGCTACCCTAGATATAGTTGATTAAAATTTGGATTTCTGTTCAAAACTTTTCTATTAAATGAGAGATTTCTTGAGATTAGGAGTTGTGTAATAGACATCTTTGTATCTCCAGCACCTAGAAAAATGTCTGGCACATACCAGAACGCACAAATGTTTGTTAAAAGCACGTGGCAAATGAATGAAGTAATAATAAAGCGCTAATATCACGTCTTCAGTGCTGGAGAACTGCTGCTCTTTGGACTAGAAAGGAAACATCACAAGGATGGGCAGACCGGATGATGAGGGTCAGTGATGCAGCGGAGGAGAGAGGGCCTGAGTGCTTAGCCTTGCTGGTGGGTTTTGGATTAGCCAGGACGACTCGGAGAGAGGAAGAACAGAAGCCTTGAGCTGCGCTGCACAGTTCTAAGGACTCAGCAGAAAGCTGCAATGTATTAAGCTTATTATAACATCAAAACTCCCCTTCACTGTCTGCAGGCACTGGCTGTTCCGGCATGGAAGTCCCTTCCTTCTTCCTGTTGGTGCATGTTCAAAAGAGCCCAGAAGCCCAAGAGGAGAGGGACAGGTGGACATGAGGGCTTGGGGAGCTCAGGAGATGGCTTGATCTCTCAAACTTGGGAGGGAGGCACCTGCTAAACCAGAGGAAAAGGAAGCCCCCTTGTGCATGGCTGACTGAGAAAGTCTCCAGCTCATGAAAAAGAGAAAGTGAGAAGATGAAGGTAGAGGAGAGGAAACATCTCATCACGTGGAGCTGAACACTGGTCTGAAGGCAACCAGCCACTTCCGTTGGGATCCCATGCTTGGAACCCAACTTTCATGCCTCATGATCTCCATCCTCTATTCTTCCCTCTACTGTTTTTTGAAGTGGTAGCTAAAGCATAATACGGATCTGCATTCGTTAAGTTTCCACCTGCCTCAGACTCTTTTTTTTTTTTTTTTTTTTTTTTTTTGCGGTACGCGGGCCTCTCACTCTTGTGGCCTCTCCCGTTGCGGAGCACAGGCTCCGGACGCGCAGGCTCAGCGGCCATGGCTCACGGGCCCAGCCGTTCCGCGGCATGTGGGATCTTCCCCGACCGGGGCACGAACCCGCGTCCCCTGCATCGGCAGGCGGACTCTCAACCACTGCGCCACCAGGGAATCCCGAGAGTGACCTTTTAACTTGCAAAAATGTTCCTTCATTTTCAGGAATGTAAATCTGTGACATTTGAATATGTTTTTTTAGCAATAAGACAACGATTTTAACGTGAGGGTACATGCACTTGTGATTTGCTTTATCACAAGACTACAATGAGCCTGTATCTTAAGGTCATAGAATCAGAGAACTCTTTTCCATTGCATTTTGCTTCCCCAGACAGGGTTTTAACGGTCAATTGTGTCCCCAGACCTTATTCCCTGTGTCCCTGTCATTAGACGAGATCCCCCCTAGTTTTCCATGCTTGTAAGAATGTATGTAGAAAGTGAACAGTATCTTCTCTTAGGAACACCATTGACAAGTGGCCGTGTCATTGTCAGGGAAACTTTCAAACAACAATCCTGGGGAAGTGATTCACAAAACAAAACCTGCAGGAGAGGCAAAGAGAGAAGGAAAATGCATCTTTGCCATTTTTAAAGCCAGACTATAATTTTAAACCTCAAAGTGAAACAAAAAGGCAAAGCCTCAAACACCCCACCCCAGCTTACTAGAAAACCAATTTTCCAGATAATAGGAATTCTCTGATCAAAGGCAAACAGGTATTTCCCATCAAATAGTTCAAACTGCCTACATTAAACACCCAAGCTCATAAATTCTTCAGCATTCTGGGAGCCTGCAGGGATCTGGACAGCTTGCAGGCAACCATCCCCAAAATACTTTCCCAAACAGCACCAGATGAAGCAGAAAGGCTACTCTGGAGATGGATGAAAGCATTTCTTTACCATGGGGCTGTCTGGCCCTGATGCAAGGGGATTCCAAGGAAGCTCCCTGTACTCCACAGGGATGTGTGGTAACCTCGCTCCAGCCTGTGACATCAGCGGTGACTGCAGACTTGCACTGTCTTCACGTGAGTCAAAGGATGCTCCTATTCACCCCTCAGGACCCTACTCCCCTATGCCTAATGCTTAATTACCAAGGCAAATTCAGTGGCTCCTTTATCCACCACTTTTTTTTAGCATATGTTAAGCCATCCTGTAACTATTTATGATTAGTCATTTTATTTATTTATTTTAAACAAAACTGAGTTACTAGAGAGGAGGGATTTGTGTGTGTGTGTGTGTGTGTGTGTGTGTGTGTGTGTAATGTGTGTACTGTGCATAGTGCCTGGAGATAACAGGCACTCGGTGGTGTTGAATGAATGAATGAATGAATGAATAGATGATGTATTGGTGCCACTTTGAGGTGTAAGAAATTCCAAAATTTCAACCATCTAATTCTGCAGTTTTCTGGAATGAGTCATGAGGCTCATCTCTGTGTGTCTATGATCCCTTTAACGAATGTTGTGCTAATTGATGAATGTATAAAAAGAAATGAAAATGGAAGTAAAATTCATATAGATTTTCTGGGCACAGAACTGTGCCAGGTCCTGGAAGATAAAGATGTGTGGCATAGGTCCTTGCCTTAAAAGCTTACGATCAGCTGTGAGAATGCATGCAGATGAAAACATATATAGACTGTGATCTTATAAGACAGGACATGATGAGGCCAAAGGACTAGTACAAGAGAAAAAGATGATATTTAGGAGGAAAGAAAAAGGGCTAGGAGAAGACATGAAACCAGAGAGAGAGTGGGATGGGACCACCATCAAGTTGCCATCATCCATCAGCCCTAAAGCCCCCGCTTCAGCCACCTGTGCCAGCTCTGACCCTGTAGGGGAGGAGGGGACAGCAGGAAATAGACCATCCCTGGAGAGCCTGGAACTCTGAGAACTCAAATCCCTGGGGGCCTAGAGTTTTGGGGCATTTCTTTTTCTCCACCGTGCACATTTTAAAAAATCATCTTATACCTTTAAAAAGAAACTTGACATTCTTGTTTTGAGTTACCTAAGTATGCGTGCTCCGGAGCTGGCTCTCCCTGGCTCTCCCTCGGGCAGGCTGCAGTGGGTGTCCTCTCGTCAGGTTCCCTCTCCATAACTTGGATTTATCACTGGGGTGAATAAATAGCGGGGAGGACCCCACTGCTGGCAACGCTGGATTCCTGCCCCCGGGGGCAGGAACATCCCACTAGAGCCATTAAGCCTCCTGTTGGTCCAACGTTTCCTCTGAACAGGTGCTTTCAAAGTTCTTTGCAGGAGGTTGCTGGAGACCCATCAATTACCTCTCAAAGGGTGTTCACAAAGCTATCTTGTTACATCTGGGATAACGAAATCACTGTTAAGCATTACCGCACCACTCGCGTTCATTTATAACATATTTCTAAGAGCCTTACGGTTACTGCCTTACAGCACATTATTTTTCTGTTGAACCTATGCAAAAACCTGTCAAAGAAGGTAAGAGACCAGGAACCATCTCGTTTCCCAGAACGGATGGTCACAGTTCCAGAAGGGCAAGGAGTTTGCTTCTACCAGGGAGCTATAGCCAACATGCTGGCGAGAGTCCTGGTACTTCTCTTTCCTTCCTTTACTTTAACTACTTTTTTCTTTCTCAAATTATTTTCTCATTTTGTTTCTGATGCTCTATTTTGCCCCTAAATTGATTTTAAGCAGGTGAAAACATTTCTTTCCATACGGCAATGGCATCGTTAGTATTGCTTTTATGTCTTTTTATATTTGTCTTCAGAGGTCTGACTATATGGTAACAAGACAGATCTCCACAAGTCATCAAAAGGTCATGATGTGGATTTCGGTTGTCAGTTTCACGTCTGCCTCTCCTGCGGGGAGATGTCCTTGCCTTGTTACCATTGTCCCTTTCTCTTAAGCATCCTCAATCTCTCCCTTTTCATGCTTAATCCTCTCCTGTCTAGGAATTGCTTTCTCTTACATTTTTCTCCCCTCAAGCTACTATCTTAACTTTTCCACCCTGTTTCCCATTCAGAGATGCCCAGGGATGGGCAGGTAGCAGTACCTGCCTCTCTCCATCACACTTGTCTCCCCCTGTGCTCAGGTGTGTGTGCACCGTCCAGTGGAGCCTAAGCCCCCAGGAAAGCCTCGTTCTTGCAGTTCACTTTCCTTGCCGTCTCTGCAGTATTCGACTATGTTGAATTTTGTATTATTATTATTTTCTTTGGATATACTCAGCCCTTGGTCTTCGGGACACTTCTGTATCTTGCTTCTTTTCCTACCTCTCTGATCTTTGACTCTCTTTATCTCGTCCCTGCCTCCTGCACAGTGAATATTTCCAAGGGATTGGATCGTAACCTTCTGGTCTTCCCTCTCTTCCCTCTGCCTACATCCAACATTATAGTTTCATTTATTTGTTTATTCAAATATGTTTATATTTATTGAGTTTAACAGTGCTTAATACTATTTACTAGGAATCCTGAGTCCTGCTATGTCCCCGAGACCTCTCTAGGTCCTGGATCCAGTGGGGACAGAACCAAGCCTCCTGGGGGCCAAAGACTGTGAACAACAGACACATCACAGCTGCCGAGAGTGGTTAAGTGTCATGAACTAAGTAAAGCAGGGTAATGGGATAGAGAGAGTGCAGGGGGCTGCTATCCTATCTGAGGGTCAGGGAGGGCTCCTCTTAGGAGGTCACATTTGAGCTGAGCTATGAATGATAAAGAAGCCGTGGCATCTCTGGGGGAAGAGTATTCAGGAAGCGGAGCGAGGACAGATGACATCTGTACAGATGACCCTGAACTCAGGGCCACAATTCATGGCTCCTAAAAAGAGCGTTCCTTCCCCCCTCCCGCCGCCCCCTGCCTCCTGGCTACACTCACTGTCACTGCAGGTACTGCTTGTCTGCAGCTAAACTCTGTGCTTCACAAACACTGGCTCGCTCTCTCTTTCCTGATTTCTCTGCCTCTTCTGTTGGTGCCAGTTTGGCTGGAAACTGAGGAGTCACCTACCACCTACCACTGGCCTCTTTTCTAATATTCAGTGTCAGTAAGAGTCCTTAGCGCCCTTTGCTTCCTAACCCTCCGCCCTTTCGTGCAGCCCCCGTGGCTAGGTTGCTATGTACACAATTCAGCCTGTGACCCACAGTCAGATGAGTAACTACCATCTACTGGGAACCTAACATTATTCCAGGCATGTGCTTGGCACTTTGCACACATCAGCTCACACCACTCACAGGGTAGTGCGAATAGCTCTGTTTTACAGATGAAGAAACTGAGGCTTGGTATATCCCTAGATCATGGCCTTCACTATGTCTTGTCTTTTCTTTTGAAAAGATTGTCATGAAAAAGACCACGTTTCTCAGCTTAATAAACAAAGGCCCCCAACTCTCTTTTGAACTGCAACTCACCCGTTCCTCTCAGCATCAGATCTCTGACTCTCCTAATCAGTAAATCCATTTCACTTCCTCCCGTCATGTTTTCTCACCCTGACCTCCTTGCCCTTTTCACTTTGCTCGTTCAGATCTCGCCTCACCTTCTCTCCTCTCCTCAATGACGTGTTCTCCATTCACTTAGGTCATGAAAACCCACAAAAAATAGGGTCAATTTTTGGGGGGTGGCTCTTGATCGTGCGTAAGTTTCCTCAACGTAACCGTGAGCAAACCTGTCTTGCAGGAGAGGATGATGCCTGAAAGTGTGAACTCTGTGGACAATCTCAGTTCGAATCCCAGACCTGTCCGTGGCAGTCATGTGATCTGTCCATTTCCTTGTCTATAAGCGAGAGCTGATGCTAATAGTCATTACCTCACAGGGTTGTGATGAAGTCAAATGAGCGAGTGCACATAAGCATGTCGTCAGTCTAGCGCATGTCGTCAGTCTAGCGCAGAGTGTGCACATTCAGTGATCGTCAGCTGTTCGCGTCCCAGCCTAGCATGGTATTTGGGGAATAATGTGGTCTCCATTAATATCCTTTCAATATTGATTCATTCAAATCAATAAATATATGCATAGCAGTCTTCTAACTACTATGAAGATGGATAGAAGTACCCACATAAGAACAGAAGAACTGACACAGCGGACCAGATTCATCACCTGCTATTCATGTATGAAGTGGGGTAGTAAAGTGGGCGTTGTGGGTTCAAATCCTGATGCTTTGCCTCTGTGTTGCTTGGTTTTACCATCTGAAAAGTGGGGATGATAATATTATCTGCTTCCGAGAGTTCTTATGAGGACCCAATAAAGATAACTGTAAAATACTTAGTACTCAGTGATTGTTGGCTTTTGATATCATTATGTTTTGTTGTTGATCCGGCCCTGCATATGGCTCTGACATGGGCACAAAGGTCCTGAGGGAACGGGCACAGATCAGATTTGAAGGAAATCACGAGGAAGGAAAGAATTAGAACAGGAGCTTTGAAACTTCTGGAAGCTTCTGGAAGATTCCAGAGGATTCTGGGCACCTGAGAAAAGTGAGGGGAGGATGCAGAAAGGAGCCTCCCTCCCAGTCGCCTGATTCAGAGGCTTCCCTGCACGGGTTACATTTAAATTGGTTGAGTGGCCCTGGACAATGACATTCCTCTTGACTCCACCCTCCTGCTCAATTTCCACATTCAACTGGGCGAAACAGACCCAGGCTCTCTCCCCAGAGAGCTTAACCCTCTCCCAGGTCTCTCCCCTCCCCATCTGCCCCACCGCCTCGGCCTTGTTTCCAACTCATTGTGCAAGTTTCCTGCTCAGATGATTGCTCCAGCCCCCCAAATTCGCCATAGCCTCCAGCCACACCTCTGTCATCCTCTCTGCACTTGAGCAAAGTTAACCTGCTTGAAAAACATGACTGCAAGCAAGAACCGTATTAAAATATTGAAACTGTGAACCACCGCACGGCATCTCCAGAGTATCAACAACCCCCTGGTGCTACACATGCCATCGCAATGCTGTTGACCTGAGAAGAGGCAGAGGTGAAATTTTAAGTGGATGAAAGATTGATTGCACGGAGCCATAAATTCCAAATGAGTCCACTGAAAACAGTGCGTCTGAATCTGTCCCAGGCTCTTTATCCACCTCCTCCCGTTTTAGACGACGGTTCCAAAGGATAATATCTAATACTTCCAAGGGAAGTTAAAAGAGAGGCAAGACAACTTGATGAGGCTGAGTTTGCACAGGTGCTCTAAATATTGCAGAAGTGATTTAATTCTCAAGGGACTCCTCTAACATCCTCAGGGCAACCACGTTACCAGGCTGAGCTCCAGCTGCACTTGTACTTGTGGGCTCCCCACTCAGCCCTTGGTTATACACAGTATTCCATGTGTAAGTTAGCTCGGCATCCCGTCCCTGCAAGATGGTCAGTTCCTCGAGGACTGGAATCAGGGACTCAATCTCTATTGCCCAGTGATTCTATGACCCCGGTAATAATTTCAATCCCAATTTCCTTCTATCTTTCAATTATACGGGTTGAATTATATCTATAAGCCCCTGGCAAACAGCAGAGGTCTTTCAAAAGTTCTTCCATAAAAAAGTTCATCCATTCATGCATTTGGATCAATACATTCATAGTACCTTATTATTTTCTCAATCTGCAGATAGTTCAAGTATTTATGATTTTGTGGGCATCATCGAATTATGATTTATAAAGGGGTTCCTTATACACATGGCAGAGCATTAGATAAGATCCTCCCTGAGATCCTAAGGTTTATTCATCCCTTTATTTACTAAATATTCATTGAAGACTTCTTCCGTGAACTCTGCTAAGTGCTCTGGAATCAAGGGGCAAAGGTATGATTTTGACCTTACGGAGTGACAGACATTAAAGAGACAACTATGCCCAACACGATAGGAGTAGGAAACACAGTTGGAGACTTTCTGCAATTTTACATGAGAAGTTCGCTTGCACTTTCCCCCCTGTAACATGGGTACACGGATCATCCTCATTTGCCCAAGAATCAGCTGATGCTGGAGAGTGAACGAGCCTGGGTGGGAGAAAACAGCATCTGACTCCAAAGCCTGAATTCTTGACACCAAACCCAAACTACTCTGGTGAACGTTTGGAGGGAGACAGGAAAGGTGTCACAGGGTGGTGATGTAAGAGTCACCCAATGACTGAGGAACAGTTTGCCAGGTAGACAAGCTGATTCCAAGGAGTGAGAGCAAATGCAAAGCCATGAGTGTGAAGGCCCAGAGCACACTCAGGGCACGTCCGGAGTGCTGTGTGCTAAACAGGATGATGGCTGTGAAGCAAGGCTGAGGGGTAGATAAGGGACCAGACTCTAGGACTCTATGCGTTTGGTTCCTCTGTATACTGGATGGTCTGGTATACAGCAGGCGTTCTCTGTTCTCAGTTGGTTAATTAGGACTGGATCATGTGCCTCCTTCCATTATGCAGTGTTTCTTAGTATTTTCTTCCAGGTGATGCATTGTCTCAAAAACTACTCTACTTTTACTCTAAATCAACACCCAAGCCTTTGAGGATCATTTGCTGAACTTCAGAAGGAAACAGCCTCCTATTCCCCAAAACACACACATCATCAGCTTGACAACAGCACAAGCACACCTGCAAGTCATTTTACTGCAGGTGGTTGGTGGCTTTCGATGTCCACACAGATGGCTTTTCTATGAGCTTAGGCTAAGGGTGCGGCACGTTTGGGGCACTTTTTCCCATGATGTAAATTTTGGAATCAATATTTCTGAGCCTGGGTGGAGTCTCTTTAATCTGACTGTACAGAGTAAGTATCTTCATGCTCAGCCTTACAGGAGACGTCTTTCTTGACAAGACAGTGAAGTGTTTTCATTCCTACAGGCAGGGATACGCTGAAGCTCAGAGGATCATTTTCTCACCAGAGCTGAATTCTAACTCTGAAGTTCACTAACTGTGTGACCTTGGGTAAGTCTCCTACCTGCTTCTTGCCTCAGTTACCTCATCTGTGAAATGGGCATAATAATGATGCTAATATGAGTATTGTTGCAACTGTAAATAACACATCGTTGGATTATTATGAAGGTTACAAAATTAACATATGCTTTCACTTAGGACAACACCAGGCACATTGTAAGCAGCATTTAAATATTTGTTCTTTGTATAGGAGGCCCTACAGACAGTATGCGTGAAATCCAGTCTTTGCTCTGCTCACGCAGCCCTGTGTGTGCAGAGGGGCGCCTTTTCCTGACTGGCACAGAGGCACTGGATGGACCAGCAGCAGCCCTGCTTGTAGAGGCGATGAATTTGTCCTTATTCACCTGCACTTCTTTGCTCTCTTTCTTTTCTGTTCATCGAGAAATATTTGTGAAACAGACACACTGGAAAGCTTTATTAGATTGGTTATGAAGTGTCCACAATCTCCTGTCATGTTTCTAACCTGCACAGCTTTATCGTAACAGGTAGCCAAGAAACACACGGTGGACCAGACCACCATCATCATTCCATGCATGGTCTCTGGTCTTCCTCTGCGCTTGTACACAGAATGCTGCCACCTCACAAGCGACACTTAAGGCACCTGTTATCATGTGGTCACACTGGTTTCTTCAGTTCCTCTCCAAAAAGCTTGAAACACACGACAATGCAAGCCAAGCTTATTTAGCAATTTCCCCATTGATCTGAACTAACTGAAAGTCTCCATTGCTGCATGGGAGGGGACATAAATATCCAGTGTTAGCCCAGATTTCCAGTGTTAGCCCAGAAAACAGAAGAACAGCTGAATAACACGAGGGGTTATACTTACAGGTCAAATGGGACTAGGCAGCTTCCGTTTACTGGTCTGTCAAGTACAAGGTAATAAATGGATGATTTTTATTCCTAGAGGCAGCACAGAACATTGAAGAAAGCCCTTGACTTGATATCAGAAGGCTGAGCTTGAGTATTGGCCCTACTTGGCTCTCAGTGACCTTGGGCAAATCCAACAATTCCGCTCTTAGAGCTAGAATGGGCCTCAGCGGTCATGATATTGAGCTGGTGAGTTTAAGTGACTTGCCAAACATAACTGAGTGAGTGACAGAGTGGAGACTCTCACTCTTGGCTCCTGGCCCAGGGCTCTTGGAGAACCAAGAAACCTTTGCTGTCATGATAAGGGATAAAAAAATTTTCCAGATAAATTGTAACATGCACTCTATTGAACACACTAAGTATAAAGTCCACATGTAAAGTTTCTGTGGGAATTCAGTCCTTATGTTTCTGAGTCATTTGGAGTTAACTCATCTAAATGTTATTCTTTTGAGAGCTATTGATGTCCAAAGTGCCCTTAAAGCTTGCTTCTTTACATAAGTCTTTTTTCTTTCGTTCTTTTTTTTTTTTTTGATGAAAAAATAGGAAATTCTTTGCCAGGAATAAACACATTTGAATGCCAGATGCTTTAAAATTTTCTTTCAGACTCAATATCTGCCAGATCTGAGTTAGTTCTAATGCTCTATTTTTTTTATAAATTTATTTACTTATTTATTTATTTTTGGCTGAATTGGGTCTTTGTTGCTGTGCATGGGCTCTTTCTAGTTGCAGCGAGCGGGGGCTACTCTTCATTGTGGTGCGCGGGCTTCTCATTGCAGTGGCTTCTCTTGTTGCAGAGCACGGCCTCTAGGCGCACGGGCTTCAGTAGTTGCGGCGCACAGGCTCAGTAGTTGTGGTTTGCGGGCTCTAGAGCGCTGGCTCAGTAGTTGCAGTGCACGGGCATGCTCTGTGGCATGTGGGATCTTCCTGGACCAGGGCTCGAACCCGTGTTCCCTGCACTGGCAGGCAGATTCTTAACCACTGCACCACCAGGGAAGTCCCTAATGCTCTATTTTAAAAGAAGAGGAGAGTAGGGGCTTGTCCCAACTTCAACTCTCAGAACAGCAAGCTGAAATAAGCAAAGCATATCTTAAGTCATTCGAATATGCGTTCTTATTTTTCTGTAATGTTTATAAGGATTTTGTTAACGGGGTAGATGGAAATCAGGATTGCTATTCTATGTGTTATGGTTCAAGGTAGAGACCCACTGGATTTGCTCTTCTTACGTTTTACGAGAGGTCCTTTTAGTTTGATACTACATTTGGAAAAATGTTTGGGCACCATATTACTGTGGCTAAGAAAGGCATGTAGATGGGTGGTCCAGTGGGGATGAAGTAAATGGGAGGGAGCCTTGTGTAGCCCACCAATGAGGAGAGCTTTAGCTGAAAAGGAATAGAAGTGGAGAGAATGGATGCAGGCATATGGTACTATGGTATAGCCCTGTTTTGAGGATGAAGAAAGACATGATTAATGACCATTTGGTTTCTAAAACTGTTCTTCTAATAGCTTAAGCTGTAGTTACTGAAACAGGGCTCTGCATCTCAGTGAACTGCAGTAAGTCAGGTTGTATCCAGAAATAAGGTCAGCTCTGTCTATATCCACAACTCTCAGGTGCTTTCTGACAGATTGTCCTTCCAGAAGAACAAGCTCTGAGAATCCAGAGTCTCTCTAGACCTTTGTTACTCAGAGTGTCCCCAACTGTCTAGCAACGTTGGCATCACCTGGAAGCTTCTTAGAAATTCAGAGTTTTAGGTCCACTTAGTCCTACTGAATCAGAATCTGCCTTTAGACAAGATTCCCAAGTGATTTACATGCACATTAAAGTTTGAGAAATACGGTTCTGGAGAAGAGGTGGGGAAACTATTTCTGCAAAGGACCAGATAGTAAACATTTCAGGCTTTGCACACCAGAAGGTCTCTGTTGCAAATACTCAACTCTGCCATTGTCGTACGAAAGCAGCCATCAACTCTCTGTAAACAAACTGGTGTGTCTGTGTTCCCATAACTGTTATTTACAACACGGGGGGGTGGGGGGCTGGATTGTGGCGTCTGTGTTCCCATAACTGTTATTTACAACACAGGGGGCTGGGGGGCTGGATTTCGCCTGTGGGGCTGAGAGTCACAGCCATATGTTGTTCCTGAACAAAGCAGAAAACAAAGTCCCTTGCCTTATGTCCTTCTTGGTTCATACTCCTCTGCCTGTGGACATTCACCTCCCCCTCCCTAAATAATCCTCTCTTCTTCCCTTGATTCCATTTCCTTTCACTGTCTGGGTAATTGCTACTTATGTTTAAAGGCTCATTTCACATACTACCTCTTTTCTAGGCTTCCTGTGCTTCCTCAGAATTAACTGGTCCTCCTTTATGTTTCAAAAACCCTTTACAGGAGCATCTAATGCAGTGCTTGTACTTCACACAGAAAGTTTTTCTCTTCCACTAACTTCCAAGCTACTTAAAGCCTCTGTGGGCATCTACTGGTTTCCATGTCTTTCCTTCCCCTGAAAATGTAATCTCCTTGAACAGGCACTGTGTTTTCGTTATGTTTGCACATCTGGTGCCCAGCACGGTGATACAGTGTGTACCAAATAAACATGTATTACTTTTTCATCTCTGATCTAAACTGGTCTTGCTTTAAGAAATACATTTAGAATTCAAGAGAAAAATGGACTAGAAGAATCGCACAACATGGGAGTACCAGGCACTGAAAATACAAAAATGTGGTCCCTGCCCACCTTGAGGAGGGTATACCTGGATCCAGCACATCTAAAGCACTATAGCAAAGAACAAGAATGATGAAGAACTTCAGGGGCATCCTCACAACATGAGGGAAGGTTGAACTAAAAAAGTCACAGGATTGAAACAAACCAGGTTCACAATTCATTAATGTATAATAGGGGATTCTCCTTTTTAGGGTCTAAAATATTCACGCTGTGTATCCCCCTACTTTCTTCCTTGTATCAAGATACTAAGAGAACTGAGTGATTAAGATGTTGCTCTATGTACATGAAATCAGAAAGAAAAGTGAAAAGGTAGGTGTGTGTGTGTGTGTGTGTGTGTGTGTGTGTGATATAACCCCTTTTCAAAACTTTTTATCATGGAGATGTTCAAACATCCAGTAAAAGTGGAGTAAATAGTTTGAAAAACATGCCCATCCTTCACTTCCAATAACATTTTCCAAACCTTTTTTCCACCCCTCTGCTTTTAAAACGTTAGGATTTTTCAAACAACTCCAAGCCATCGTGTTATAATATATCACTAATAAATACTACAGTGCACACCTTTAACGGATAAGTTTTCTTTCTATTGTAGTCACCATACCCTTATATATTTCCTAGTTCTGTCCAATGATAAAGCTAAGAAGCAATGAAGATCCAGTAGTAAAAGCACCCCTAGCATCTCAATTGTGGTTTTAAAATGTCACTTCCCATTAAAAAGGAATGAGGGCTCCTTGGAGAGATGGATGACACTGGGAATAGGACAGGAAATGTACAAAACGAGCTCCGGACATCTTATTAGGCCAGAAAGCAAGGATGCTATCAGAGACTACTGGAACCATTTCAAAAGGCACAGGAGCTAACTTGAAGGGGCTCCTACTGGCCAAACATGACACAGTTTGAGCATCAAAAGGAATGATGACAGCAATGGATTAAAACACATTTGGTATTTTAAAACCCATGTGTTCATAATGGTACAAAAACTCGTGGTGACTCACTGGTCACCAACTCATTATTCTGACTATTTATAAACAAAAGTAAAAATATAATGAATCATACAGCCTGCCTTTCACACATCCTGAAATTGTATTTCGAGGTAACCAAAAGTTGGATGAGGGAACATTTTTCTTTAAAAAAGAAATTCAGCTAATAAATGCAGAAGAAATGAACGCATTATAAAAGACCATTTCAACCTGAAATAAAATAGTGAATCTCAGCAAGAATCATTAATGGCTGTTAAAATATTTAGATGTAAATTTGATGAAGAACTTCAGAATGGATGAGAATACCTAACAATACTTGACAACTTCAGGCTGATGATACCTAAACCCATTAATCCATCTTAATATCACTAAAAGTGGGACAAGCAGATAGTCCATGACTACCCATGAAGTGACTACCCACTTATGGCAAAGGACTGAACCTGAATCTAACTGAGCCAGTTTACAGGAAATATGGGGAATGGAATCACATGTTCAATGACACCACAGGGATGAAGTGAACTCAATCTAGAATGTGGGGAATTCTACAGATGAAAGAAAAAAAATTCTACTGCTACTTCCACAATAAATGGAATGATAAAGGGGGGAGACTTATGAATGAAAAGGGGTGTACGAACCAAATGCAATGTGAGATTTTTTTTGGATCTTGATTAGAACAAACCAACTGTAAAAAAAAAATTGTGAGATAGGACATTTAAACACAGTGAAGAGTTTTGAGGCATTTTGGGGGGGGTACATGTGAGACATGTCAAAGCCTAGTGAATCAGGTGTCAGATCTACAGACTCACGTGCCAAGGTCAACGGCTCCCAGAGCTGAGTGAATGTTGGCAAATTCTTTATCTGTCCCCTTTTGCTTGAATTTGGCTTCCTATTCTCTGTTAGGAAGCCTTTCTTCTTCTTTAGCCTTCAACTTTCATAGTGACCATCATATGCCTTTGATTCCTCCCTGGATTGACTAGATTTGGGTCTCTGTGTTTCAGCCACATATTTACTGACAGTCTCCTGTGACTCCTGTGACTTCTCCACGAACCTAAGTTCATTCCTTATAGATGATAATTATAGTTCTAGTCCCAAGATGGTGATTTTATTTCCTGGCTTTGAGAACTACTTTTCCTCAGGGAATGATATTAGCACTTGGTTTTGAGAGCAAGTTGATAAAAAAAAAATCACTTCAGTGAAGACCTTTAGAAGCTGATAAAAGCTAGCTTCCAACTCTTACCAGGCCAAGGATCCCCAACATAAAATGAACATGTGTGGCTCTTTACTTTCAGACGGAAGGGAAAGTATGTGTTATGAGGATGGGGTTGTGAAGCTTTGACATACTCAGAAGGGGAGATCTCATGTTCTTCAGAAGAGAAAGAGAAGAACGCATGTGTGTGACGTGTGCAATTACGCGTGTACCTGTTGTAGACCCTCCAGGTAAAATTCCCGAGGGATCAGGCTCCATTGTGTTTTCCGGATGATGATCATTTTAAACTTTTCAGAGGCTGACATTTTCTAATAAAAATCATTGTACCAACTCCCTCTCCAAACAGGGGATTCATAAAATCCCCTTGATGAAACACGTAATCATACATTAATGAATCTTCCATTTAGATGAATGGAATTAGGTTGTAGAGCAACATTCTGAAAAAAGGGGAAAAAAGGAAAAGAAAAGTGTTCCAAACAAGATACACATTTCCCCGAAATCAGTGTGTCAAAGAATCTCTTTGAATTGACAGAGCAACGTGTTATTACACCTACAGGTGCTGCCACAGTCTCTGACAACGTATTGAAGAAAATGTGTATGTTTTCTCTGAGCCAATTAGGGATGCTCTTGATGCATGGGAAGCGCTGGAGTTTTCTGCTGCGCCCCTCTTCAGCTACAGTGATCATTCAGCCAGCTCATCTGTTTTTCCCCTTTCATTCTATCCAACAAAAGGTACTGAGGATCTGTTACCGGCACTTTGTCAGATGCTCTAGGGCCATATAAATTCTCAGACTATGACATAAGGTCATATATGGCCATGTCTTAGTCACCCTATAACCCTAGCACCTAGGACAATCCTTGGCACAGAGGAGGAGCTCAGGGACTTTTCGTTAAAAGGATCTAAGGCATTGCACCCAAGTTCGCCTTTACGATCTTGTGTGTGTGCGAAAGATATACACGAATGCGTATAATTATTAAAATAGAATGTGCTAAATACTTCAAGCAGGGTAACTAAGAAGAGCCATAGACAGAGAACACGGAAGGAGAGATTCCAATCCAAAGGAATCTCACACAGGTGGTAAAATTTCAAGAATAGAGAGTATGAAGGGCATTTAGGCAGAGAAAACATTATTAACATAGGCACCATGGTTGGCAGGAAAGAGGAGGATGGGCTTGCTATACAGCAAAGGGTCCAGTTTAGTTGAAATGAAGGGCATAGGGCTGAAACTCAGGCAGAGTTTCAGGGGATGTGAGATAGGGCTGGACCAGCAGGTGGGCTTACAGTAGGACCATCACTGTGGTACAGGAGTGGGAGGTGGGTTGGACTATTAGGTAGAGGTGTAGGGGGGGTGGGGATAGGGCTGGATCATTAGGGAGAAGTACAAAGGATGGGAGATAGTGCTGGACCACCAGGGAGAGGTACAAGAGGTTGAGATGGGGCTATAATATTAGGGGGTGGAGATAAGGCTGCATATCAGGTAGAGGTTCAGGGGGTGGGAAATAGGACTAGACTATTAGGTAGAGGTCCAGGGAATATGAGATTGGCCTGGGTTATTAGGAGGATGGTGCAAGGGTGGGAAATAGGGCTGGGCTGTTAGGCGGAGATAGATGAGAGAAAGACCTGAATGTCATAGTAAATTTGCTCCTCATTCTGTATGCCCTGGGGAAGCACTGTCAGCTCCAGGCTGGGAATATATCACTGCCTTGTGAGTCTCTCTCCTGGCTCAGAGCGATTATTGCTGAAGTGCAATCATGGCTTCAGATTTGAAGGAGGTGGATGCAGATCTGAAGGAGGATGTGGGTGGCAGTGGGAAGGGGCTTGGATGAAGAAGAGAGGATGCTGGACCGTTGCTATTGATTATGTAATGAATTCATGAGGACAAGTTACTCAAGACCTGGATCTTAACAGGGGGCATGTTCTAGGTTACTCTCACTGTTAAGAGGTTCTAGATACTCTATGGATAGGATTGAGGTTCCTGACTTTTGGTGAAGGGACTACTCAAAGATATTAATTTCTCATCGTTCTAAATGAACGGGATGCCTGCCTGGGGTCTGGATCCTGGGCATGTCTTAAACTGTCCTTAAGTTTTCATACCCTCTTTCTAAATCTCTGCATGATCCTCTGGGAAAAGACCAGGATGGTAAGAAAGAATTTGATAGCTTTCTTCTCTTTTCCCTCCCCGGCTTCTTTCTCTCTCTTCCAAGTTGTATTTCTATTCAGTGTGTCCGTTATCTGCCCCTGGTGCTATTTTGGTGAAATTTGATGAGAAAGTCTTCATCCATATGTCTTGATAGACTATAGACTTTCTCCCACCCCCTCTGTCTTTCATGCATCCTCTCCTCCACCTCCCTATTGAGTTTGCCATCTCCAGAAATGTCTTTTTATACAGAATACATCTTTAGAGTGTAGGTTCAGATAGCATCCTGAAAAACAATTTAAAAAGATGGCTTAAAATAGACAACTAGGGCTTTCCTGGTGGTGCAGTGGTTAAGAATCTGCCTGCCAATACAGGGGACATGGACGGGTTCAAGCCCTAGTCCAGGAAGATCCCACATGCCGCAGAGCAACTAAGCCCGTGTGCCACAACTATTGAGCCTGGGCTCTAGAGCCTGCGAACCGCAACTACTGAGCCTGCGCACCTAGAGCCCTGCTCCGCAGCAAGAGAAGACACCGCAATGAGAAGCCCGTGAACTGCAACAAAGAGTAGCCCACACTTGCCTCAACTAGAGAAAAGCCCGCACACAGCAACAAAGACCCAGTGCAGCCAAAAATAAAATAAATAAATTAAAAAAAATAGACAACCAATAAGAACCTACTCTATAGCACAGGGAACTCTATTTAATGCTCTGTGGTGACCTAAATGGGAAGGAAGTCCAAAAAAGATAGGGTATATGTATATGTATAGCTGATTCATTTTGCTGTACAGTAGAAACTAACACAGCATTGTAGGACAACTATACTCCAATAAAAATTAATTAAAAAAAGATGGTTATCGCTCTTTAAGGAATTGAAGAGATAAGTGTTCGAGGGGTCCTCTCATGCACCCGGTCAGCATATAAACTCAGTCCAACCAAATCTGCCATTTGAAATGGGAACATTAATTGCTGTGAATTGTGTGGCAACGTTAGTCTGAAAACAAGAGGGCTTGGCACACAGACTCTTCAACCCCACGTGAATCGTGGGCCAGTTCTTCCTTCTCCTTCCTTCATTCTTCCAGTAATCTAGCTAAATCAAGCAAGAAACAAAAGGAGTGAAAAAAAAGCAACCTGTATAGCTCTATTTTTCCCTATTGGCATTCCAGGTCAATATGATTCCAAAACTCTTACTGTTGACAATGACAGCGACTTCAGGTTTCATGAGGAGCTGCTCTGTGCCAGGTGTGGGAATAGGGATGAGCTACTAGGCTGGGCCTCTTGAGTGACATTGCTGGGGTTAAAATCCTAACTCCCCCATTTTCTAGTAGCTTGTTCAACATCACATTAATTAACCTCTAGCTCCAGTCAGTTGCCCTCTTTGTACCTCGATGTCTTCATCAATGAAGTGGGGACGATGACTGAGCTGGAATCATTATTGTACCTATGAGGATAAGTGAATTAATACATGTTAAGCACTCAGGAGAGCATGGCAAAGAGGAAGGGCTCAACAAGTATCTGCTAAATGACTTCTCATTTAATCCTTGGAAGAGCCTGGCCAGTTAGGTATTTTTATTTCCAGTATGCAGTGAGCCTAGTGAGGTTCGGCTCTCCTCCGGTCCCTCAAAGCAGCCAAAGACCCCAGGAGACACACAGGGTGGAGTCTGCCGATATGATCAGAGAGCTGCACATGGGTGACGTGACCTGGCTTTGGGTCTTGTCCTCTAAACTGAAGGCCAGAGGGCCACCAAATGACCAAGCTGGTGGTCAAAGGGAGCCCTGGACCAAACATGTTGCAAATCCCCCTCTGCTGGGGGTCTTATTGTTTTTCCACCAGTGCCTGAAGCAGCTTAGTAGTCTTGCAAATTGTACTGTTGGTAATTAACTACCTGAGTCCACACAAGCCATGAAATCTCTCCTAGACTCTCCTCTCACTTCACCTACAAAGGCTGGTGGTTAAACTATTGATAGATTACCTCCTCCTTAAATTCTGTGATTCTCCAGACTGTGACTTACATGAGTCAGGTTCATACCTCCTTCTGGCTTACATCCTGTCTACCCTGCCCAGAAGAGCTGTCCACGTAGAGGTCATCTGTCATTCCCAGAACAGAGGACATTTGTGTCCAGTTCTCTCTGTCTCTCCCCTTTCTCCTATCTCTCTCCCTATGTCTCCCTCTTTCTCTCTCTCTGTATCTTCTCTTCTCTGTCTCTGTCTCTCTCTACATTTTTCTTTCTCTCTCTCTCTGGATCTCTGTATATATCTTTCTCTTTTTCTGTTTTCTCTATCTCTATGTTTCTCTTCTCTCTCTCTGTATCTGTGCCTTCTATGCCCTCTCTCTCCTTTTCTCTCTATCTCTATATCTACGTCTCCTATGTTCCCTCTCTCTCTCTCTCCCTCTCCCCCTATCTCTCTCTCTTTCCCCACTACCAGTTCCTAACGATCTGCTACACTCAAGATGTTGTAAACACAACAGGCAATTGAGAGGAGGGGATAAGAGGAGAAATAACAGCATTCTGCAAAGTGGGACTCAGCTCAGGAACCCATGAGGGACCACGTGTTTCTTTCGAAAGCTTTACTTTAGCTCAACAGCAGTGAAAACCAGAAAGACTAGCTTGGCACCTACGGTCACTTGACTCCCTAGCATACAAGGCTGCGGAAAACACCTCCATCTATTGCTGGTAGTTCTTTTCTGTCACCAAAACACAGTCTCTTCTCATCAAGGCAACTTGCAGAATGTTTTATTTGCAGAGGGAAGTTAGGTGCCCTGCAGGGGCTCCTTAACCTTCGTGAACACAAATGGAACCTTCTGAATGTGCCTTTTCAGTTACCCCAGCTCAACCTGCAGAAACATGGCATGTGTGTGGGCAGAGAGGACTGAACAGGCTCAGCCTTTTAGGCAGAAGTTCTTTCCAAGAAACAGAATAGCAGCATTGGGCTGGAGGGGAGAATTCTTGAAACTTTTCCATTGTCTCTTGGGGAGAAAGGAACAGATGAGAGAACTTCAGAGTTGCGTGGAATCAGTCCTTCACCAGGGATGTGGGTGGAGGGAGAGAGGAAGAGGTTAAAATAGCCCACGAGTGAACGTTGAAAGGTAACCAGAATACTTTTCGAACTTCTTTCCTTTACCAGGAAAAGCTCAGGTCCTGTAACACATGAAATCTGCTGGCTTGATACACCATTTGTTCTGGATGAGAGGAAGTGAAAAGCTTTAATTCTGCAAGTCACAAACCCCACCCTCAGCTTGAATGACTTAGACACAGCAAAAGTACACACTCTGGTGTATTTATCACAATGTTTCTTCCCCCAAATGGTAGCTCAGGCTGAAATTTGCTGGGTATGGTGCCTATTCACAGGTGACATCAAACATAATTGAAAAAGCTGTGTATCTCCTTCTTTCAGTCAGAAAGACAGTAACTCAGGGCCCCTTCAATTGTTCCCGAGAGCGCCTTTCTTAGGGTGAGGGTAGAGGAGAGAAAGGGCGAAAACTAAAGGATGGAAGGAAGGGCACAAAGGTTCAAGTTCTCCCATTGAGCTTCATTACTGGGTCATTTGCATTCCTTGGCGAATAGAATCATAAGGTTTCAGAGCTGTGGGAAAACATAATATCAAACTTCCCATGCCAAGAATTGCTCCCCCCAATCCAAAAAGGCCATGGATATTTGTGGGGACAATGTAACAAGCTCTCTGAAAGTGGGACTGTCCTGGGAAATCAAGGAGTTAAAACCTTTAATTTTATAGCTTTGCAAGCTACATTTGAATAGCACTGAGAACAAGGAAGCTTTCACAACGGCACATTATGACAGCTCTAGACTACCCAAAGACTAGCGCAGTAACTGCGGAAAGGGTGTACATAGGTGCCCACTAGAGAGAAAGAAAAGACCAGGGAGCTGGAGATGAGAAGAGCTTAGGGAGGAGGACTGTCTGTACACATGTGGACCCATTAAGCAGCTGCACGGTATTTCAACAATAGCTTCCCCCTGGAATCTAGACAGAAGGCAGCAGGCATGACCTTGCTGGTATTTGTCAGATCAATTCGTCATTTCTGAAGGATGTTTTTTGCTCCTAGGATGCCATAATTGTCAAAGGATTTCACCAGTGTGCAGCAGCGATGCTAGTATAATGATGTGATCCGTAGTTATTATCCTCCCTTCTCTCCACTTTCCCCCAAGGTCATTGGCAACCTTCTGTTAGTGTGATCAACCATCCTAGTTTGCCGGGGCTGGGGTATTTCCTGGGATGGGGAGCTTTCAGTTTTAAGAGCTGGGATGGTACCTGGCCAAATTGGGATGTGTCATTGACCCAACCTTCCACCTGTTCTCCCTCTACCCTCTGCTTCTTGCCCTAGGCTAGCTCTACCTAGCTCTACCACATTAGCACCCACACGCCATATTTAGTTGTGTGGACAGAGAGGACGAATATTCAATCAATGACACAAAATAGAGAATCAAGAACAAAGAATGCAGTTGATTATAAAGTGCTGGGCTATACAAATGAAACTTGAAATCCTTTAACCTACTGAAGAAACCCACAATGGAAACTAAGTCCTGTGCTAATCTGTGGAGAGCTCCATGTTTCTCATGATTTTTCATCTGATCTCTTCAAAAGCACTAATTAGCTTAAGGAGCTCTTTCTTAGAATTTAACACTCAGTATTGGGGTGTAATTTCTATCTTAATTACGTGGAGTTTGAAAGAGCATCACCCTTTTTGAACCAGCAACGTTGGTATCACCTGGGAACATAGGGGGCAAATTCTCAGGCCCTACCCCAGACCAACTGAATCAGATACTCTGGGGATGGGACTCAGCAATCTGGGTTTGTATGACCCCTTCAGGTGACTCTCATGCATGCAGCAAAAATTTGAGAAACACTGAATTAATGTACCTATAACCTATCTTCCTTACTTGTAATTGATACTAACCAGTAGTGTAGACAGAAAAGTAAGTATTTTTCATGGTACCAAATTCATCACACCTTAGCATCTATGCATGAAACTTAATGCTATCCTCTCTGCTCCTAACTTACCTTTCCTATGTTTGCTCACAAGTTAATCTCATAAATAATGAACTGCTATAGAGCCAGCCTTCCCTGAACTGCCACTTAGCTCATGGTTGTTCCGGCAATTCTGCAAAGAGTTAACTGGGCTTTTCATTTATTTTAGCATCACATGGAAGATATTTTATTATTTTAAAATCTGGAAAAACATAACAAGTATATTTTATGAAAAAGATAAACACCAAATCAATTATCATCCTATATTGCAAGACGAAATCATGATTACCCAAACCTGATTTTCTTAACATCAATTTAAAGGGCACATTTATTTCCTGAGGATGCCTTACCAGGCTGTCTTCCTCCGGTCAGATCCTGCCTGGGGCTCTTGGCTTGTGCTTTGAATGGAAAGAACTCATTCCAGACATTTCATAACCTCAAGTCATTATCTTTTTTCTTTTGGGTTAACAAAACAATGATTATCTCAACATGATGGTGTTATAGACTGTATCCCTCCAAAATTCATATATTTAAGGCCTAACCCCCAATATAATGGTATTTGAGGTGAAGGCCTATGCTGAGATCATCAGGTTTAGATGAGATGATTGGGGGGGGGACTCTAATGATGGGATTAGTGCCTTATAAGTAGAGGAAGAAAGACCAGAGACCTTGCTTTATCAACCATGTAAGAACACAGACAGAAGGTGGTCGTGTGCAAGCCAAAAAGAGAGCGCTCACCAGGCACTGAATCTATCAGCACCTTGATCTTGGACTTCCCAGCCTCCAGAACTGTAAGCAATACATGTCTGTTGTTTGAGCCACCAACTCTGTGGTATTTTATTATAGCAGCCCAAGATGATGGATGGATACATACGCAACTGCAGGACCAGCTCACACTGGTCCTACTCTGTGGATAACAGGATGTCTAGTTGTCTTGCAGAGACAGCAGAGCCAAAACTGCAAGTCGTAATCTGGGCATGCCCAGAGGAGGAAAGCCTTCCTCAAATAACACTCAGAACCCATGTTTCATCCCCGAGGAACCAAGAAAACTAGAACATGACCCGAACCCTTTCAGAAACAAGGGGTCCGTGGTCCAGGAAGGTCCGGTGCTGAAATTCACCATCCCATACCTCAAGGGCCAAGTATAAAGCCCTTCGTTCAAATCCTGCCCCACCAGCACTTCCTCATACTAGCCTGTCCTCCCTAACTCATAAAAGTTTGACTGAATCCCAGATCCAAGAGACAGATTTGAGCCCCGCCTCCTGTCTCCTTGCCAGGCGACCTTGCAATAAAACTCTTTCTTCTCCTAAAAGCCGGTGCAATAGTATTGGCTTCTATGCACTTCGGGCTGCAAGCCCTTGCTGGGTAACACATACTGTAAAGGTTCCACATTCATAGCTTCTCTATCTACACTGCTGGTTAGTAAATGCTGTTGACAATGATATCATTTCAGAGTTCATAAAGCCCTTTCATGGATTATTGGGAGTCCCCATTTAATGGTGAAAAACTGGGGTTCTGGGAGCTGAATGACTTGCTCAAGGACACAGCTGGCAAGGGGAAGCACTAGGGTGGAACCCATGTCTTCCTAAGCAGAGGTCATTGTTCTGTCCACTGCAACAGAGTTGTTCCAATTGCACAGGTTATAAACTATTAGTGTCTGCTACATACTAGTATTGATATGAGTGTGTAAAGTACTATGTGTATATATATATATATATGTAACGTTTATGTAAAGCATAATTATATATATATAAATTCATATATATTTACAAATGTGTGCTTATATGTACATATTACATATTTATTTCACATGTTAATTAAATAGATTAATCAAAATTTTCTATTGTGGTATAGGGCCAGTTTCTGGCTTTGGTCAAAATGTGCATTTGAATTCTAGCTTGCCAGAAGAGATGATATTAGATCTTGCACTGATTATGTCTACATTGGAGAGTATGGTTAATTACAGGTTTAAAGACAAGGTAAAGAAAACAACTGAGAAGGAAAACTTGTGTAAACTGCATTGTCATAACTGACAATAAAACAAAGAGGACAACTATATGCATGTCCTTTGCATACAGCACGGATCCCCTACACTCTTTCAATACGCTTTTCTCTCACAGCCAAGTAACTCATTTGTCTAGAACAGCACAGTGATGGAAGGTCACTGGGTGAAGCATTTCCTCAGCTTCTGTTTCTTCTTTTCATCTCCATGTATATTTCACTACAAGAGGCTAAAAGGCTTGTTTCAACTTGAGGTTCCTGCATCAGCTGTTCTAGTCTCAGGAAGACTGGGAGTTGGCCTTATCACCATTATTTGCATGTGTTGGTTTACCAGGACCTGTGGGCAGTCCAAATGAGAACCAGATTGGCAGATCACAACGCACGCTGCTTTTCCTCTCTTGCACAGGAGTGCTGGGTGACCGTTTTCAAGCCTCTGCCTGGGACCTGTCTCTTAGGAAGTCAGGGCCATGACATTTGCCCAGCAGGCACGTTCCTGATGCTCAAGAAGTTCCATGTGAGACAGAGTGTGCCCACTGACTTTACTTTTAAACTCCTACATGATCAAAAATGTTATGTTTTGGAAATTCATTTCTAATATATTAAGGAAATAGTTTTCAGTCACCAGCATATCAAAAGTGTGTGTGATGTTTTGGGAAGAGAGGCATGGCCCCCTGTGATAGACTTCTGTGGACCACATGTGCTGGGCAATGACATTATGTGAGTGATCTGAGACTACAAATCTACTTTATAATGCTACCTTCCTTGTCCAACAAAATTGGTATCGTTTATGTAATACACCAACGACTTATCTTCTAACTGTTAAGCAATCCTTATGTCATAAACTTGGGAGAACGGTGCACTTAAGATACCACTGTTAACCCATGTGGCGCCTTAGTGATGTTGATGTTTCTTAGCTCTGAAAGCTGTGTCTAATAATACCAGCAACTTTTAAAAGGTTCTCTCTGGAATTACCATCTGTTGTCCTCATGTATTAGAGTCCATGTTAGTTAATGATGGTGAACGCATTGGTTCTGGGCAAGGGTACAGAAAAATGGTTGGTAAGGCACCATCCATAAGCAAGAGGAGAGCTCAGTCATTCGTGGGACAAGCAGGCTACTTGCGTGATGCTCTAATTCATAGCCCTGATCCCTAAGAATGAACTCTGCACACATGGTTTTTGAAGTGTGTTTGCCACTGCTGTAAAAAAAACAAAAAAACCCCTTAGATAGCTATCTTCTCTCATTGCCTCTGGACTTTTGCCTACATAAAACCCACCATAGTATCAGATTTAGATATCAATTAGTACAACATTAATGGTACAACACTGAATTCATGAAATATACAAGCCATGGCAAACTCTCACCAATTTGTATAGAACAGGAAGGAAAAGCTCTAAATTACTACATAAATAGTATAGATTTACCATATATAATACATATATTGGCTGTACATACTATTTATTGATATAAAGCAGGCTTGGGACAGCTTTTTCATGGTTATATCCCAAGTGCTATATATTTCCATAGACAAAAAAGTACGTGTAAGGGGTAAAAATAAAGAATAGCCAGTAACTTGTGAAGCTATTATTTTCCTTAGCTTTCCCTTGTTTCTTGTCACATCTTATTGAGTCATTCTTGTAAAAGTGTCTGCAGTTAATAAAGTTCTTGCAGATATGTTTTTATTACTTCATGGGAAATTGTTTGCTTCCTGTCTAACACCACAGGTTTTAGAATAAGCCAGCCTCAAAAGGTGGCTGTGAGGCTGATTTGTTATGTGACCTTGAATTTGTTATGTGACCTTGGAGAATTATTTAAATTCTCTAACCCTTGGTTTCCTCCATTGTAAAACTGGCAGAACAATGTCTACATCTTAACACGGAGGAAAAGAATGGACTACATAACGTCACTGCATAAAAGGACACATGTCAAGCACTTAGCACAGCACCTGGTTGAAACACTCAATGAATGTTAGATATTTTGATAGCTAGACTTTCATCTCCAAACTTAGCCACATACTTAAGAGGTATATAGGGACTGTATTGTCTTTATTATTATTGCCATGTTGACAGATAAGAAATTAAGGTGTCAGGTGCGATTATCCAATCCTCTGGGCAGTTGTATGTTTATCTGTAAAGTAACAAGTTGGTTTTATGATTTATATATAAATACTTCAGCTTTCTCAGAGTACGAAGAGCATGTGTTGGTCTTCCGGAACCTGATGGGCACTGGGACCCTGACCAGAGAGAATTTCTAAGTCTGAAATGATGAGTGACATGCGGATTGTTGGGGAATTTATCAATATTACTGTCACCTTCTAAGGTCCCTTCAGAAGCCCCTCCCAGTCTTTTCCCAAACTCACTGTGTACTTTCCATGCCAGCTTCTATAACCTCCGTTATTTTAACTCTCACATTGCAGGGTAATTTTATATCTGCTTCTCCACTCTACTGTAAATGTATTGAGAATAGGCTATATCTTTTAATCTTTGCCTCCCAAATGCCTAGCACAGTAACCGGCATGGAAGAATTCAATACCTGTCTGTTGAATGATTGAAATGACCTGACCAAGATTACAGTGAATAAATGGTGAATTCAGGACCTAAACCTAGATCTTATAAATACAAATCCCTTATTTGGTTTCCACAGACTTTAGCTAAAGAAGGCTGATTGAATCTCATCTTAAGAGTAGGAAAATTATACCTAGTCCTGATAGGCATTAATCCTGGTAAAGGACTGAAAGATATAGCATAAAGCTTCAGTAATATAAAAACCCCAAACCCCAAACTCATATTGTTAGCTGATTCACTTGATTATTTTTATCACCCGTTGAGCACTATCCCTGCCTAGGAGAATGCTGATTGGTACGAACGTGCATGCCTGTAACTACATTAATCTGGCTCTAAGTGCTTTATGTGTAATTTACAGATCTTTTTCTTATGATGACATTTGACCTAATTTTTATCTAAGCAATAAATTCCCATCTAACTGTGGCCGATAAGCAGGAAATAGCTGATAGGAAAAAGAAATACAAATATCCTATAAATAAAATCAGCATTTGGTCCACCTCAAACACAGAGCTACTTATTGAGAACAGGAGATTGTTTTCAGGTTCTGTGTTTCAGAATCATACTTTTCTCAGTTGTCTGCTTGGTCTGTTTGAAACACAATATTCCCCAAACAGACTAACCCCCAGTTTCAACAGAGAACGAAAACGACTGAGGCCTCAATTTTCATAGACTGAGAAGAATTCTGAGGTTCTATTACTCTCACGGGGCCCTATTCTGTGGTCCCACTGCTCAGGAGAGCACGTTCTCTGGTCATTAGTTAAGAGGAGTATGCTCAGGTCCTTCTGGCTTATTTCTCATGTAAACACAGCATTCTGTTGAGAGCTTGTCCAATGGTGTGTCACTGCCCTTTCCTGGATGCTTCTGTCAACGGGTTGAGGCAAACAGCCAAAGCCGGTGGCAAACGGGATCGTTACAACAAAAATCCAGCAGGAAGCGGGATTCTTCGCAATCACAGGCAGGTCTCATATATTTGGCTAATCACAAAGGAAGATTGGCATTTGGTTGTGCAGTTATTTTTTTTTAGATAATTCAAGAAAGAGTGAACTTTTGGAATTAAACGTAAGTAGATGGTGACTTAATGAGTTGAAAAGACTAAACAATTATACTCCCCTGGGGACCCAAGAAGATAGGGCAGTAGTTGAACTCAGATTAGCTTTTCCACTGATACCTTCAAATAGAACCTTCATCATTAAGAATATATATTATCTTTAGCACACTCTTAATCCAGTGTAGCAGCTTTTGATTGTGACTATTAATTTCAAGGTTTACTATGTGCTGGGCTGTAAGTCTCTGGAATTAAGAGAACTCGGGAATTCGCTATAAGCCACTCTGCCAGGAAGTAGCCAAAGTGATACATTTATAACCTGTATTTCCATTCTCATGTCACCATTGTTCTCATGTCCCTTTCAGATTCTGAGCCACATTTTTAAAAATTAGGTATTCAGGAAGCCCTTGGACAGAAGCCATCCATCACCCAGTGACATTTCCATAGGTACACAAAGAAGCATTCTATCAAGATTTGATAGAAACAAGGAAAATGAAAACAAGGTACAAATATCCTTTGAGACAAACAGGTCAACCCAAAACACATCCTATTAGCCTGACCTACTACCCTACATCTGAGGAAATGAAATAAAAAAAGAAACATACACATTTCCATGACAAAACTTTAAGTAGATTTTGGAGGACGCTTGCAGTTGGCCACTCTTTGGAGAAATGGGTTCTTCCGATATTTATGGTTCTATTTTAAATGAATTGATTACAGTAATATGTCGTTATTGTCCCCTCAAAACACTTTTATTATTTCAGACAAAAAAAAAGTTAACTTTCCTAAGACACTGAAGGTCTTCCATGGTCTGACTCTTAAGTTACTTTTTGGTTGTCACTATATCCTTATATACACCCAGTCGTATGGAGCTGTCAATACATCTAGTTGCATATACATGCCCCATATGCTTTTGTTCCTGGTGTTGTCCTAGTCACGAATGTTCATGTCCCAAACATCTGTCCACTGACATCCTATTCATTCTGTAAAGTCTATTTAAATACATTCTCCTCCATGAAGCCTTCTTTGTGCCAACGATTTAGAATAAATTGTTCTTTCTCTTCACTCTCACAGCACGTTACTTGAATCTCTATTTAGCATTAAAAAAATCATCTTGACTGTAAAGCAATTATACTCCAATAAAGATGTTAAAAAAAACAGATAAATTGTCATATATTATAGCTCTGTTTTGGTTCTTATTCAATCAATAAAAGAGGCGCTAAACTTTGAAACATTAAAAAAAATTATCTTGAGTCATTACTGGTGATATGCGACAGTGGTTAACAAATAGATCTTACCTCTTATGGCAAATCTGATCAATGTCTTTTGCCTAGCTAGGTGTTGTGTTGAGGATTCTGAAACTGTGTCCACCAGTGGGAAAAAACAAATACAGTGATCAGTTAATAATGTATGCAAGGGACACAGGGCAGTGGTGGCACACTTGCCATAGGTTTGCCATTTCTGGGACTATTTCTTATTTGATTTATATATTCTACAATGTCTTGTTTCTTTACATTTAGCAGGTGCTTAATATACATTCTCTGGATAAATTGCATTGTAAGGGGCAATGCTGGAGACTTAGGTTAGAACTAAGGATGAATTATTGATTATTCAGGTTGTGATATGATAGAAGGGTTTCTGACAGAGGCCAGGGATTTCCTGCCTAGAGATTTTAGGACACAGGTTACAACCCTTGTGTGCAGGATGCTTTATGTCCAGTTCTGTTGAAGCAAGAGTGATATATTTAGTCATCTCTTGGGCACTCTTCAGATCCAAGAGCCAATGATTCCTAGAGATTCTTGCTATCTTAGCATGGATGGATAAGGAGTTTGTATTTCAAAACAAGTTCTAGAAGCTTTGCACATCATAGATATATTAAGTCAGACTCTTCTGATTGAGTTTATAGCTTTCCTTTGTAAGATTTTCATTGTTTTCTTTTGTTAGTTTTTTTATGTATGTATGTATGTGTGTGTGTGTGTGTGTGTTTTGTGTGTGTGTGTGTGTGTGTATTTAATAGGTTAGGGTGGAAGGAAGGGAGGAAGACATGAGTCATCCCAGCTCTGGGCCACTGCTTGGCCATAGTTGGGTCACTGACACTTTAAACTGGCTTTTCGAGAATTTCTCTTTAGGAACTCAATACTCCTTACCACATCTTAGAACATATTAATAAATGCTGTTCTCAAGCAGTAGTACCAAAGCTCATGATACACATGGCAAGAGAGAAAAACCTTCAGGACAGCAGTGTCTAACTGTTTAAAATTTTCCTTTTTAAAAAAAGAAAATTCAGAGTTTAAAGTTAAAATGCTTTAGAATAAGTAGGTGAAATCTTCAGATTATTAAAGTGATTTGAAAAATCAAAGCAGAGGAATGTGAAATACGTATTATCACTCAGATGCTGGATTCTGTGTTCTAACTTAGGTTTACCATTGCTCTGCCTTCTGAGTTATTGGGTACTTGTGTAATGAATGATAAAAGCGTATTTTTATTGCATTATACTACTATTACTTATATTCATCTTCTTTAGGAAACTTACGGGGGGTTGATTAATTGAAAAGGAAAGATTTGAGTATCCTTGGATTCCCTTGCAATAATATTTTCTAATGCCATCACAACCCACCCCTATTCTCAACAGTACTGTATTACTTTATTAATGTCCTAGATTGTTATTTAAATCTTCATCCATGCTTTATCTGCTAAGCATCTCTGTAAGTAGGGATTTAAGGTCCAAAGCTCTGTCTTATGCTCTTTGCATCTCCTGCTCAGTACCCACTTCCCTGGTATGTGGTAAGTATTCTTGTTGATCCGTCCACGCAGGGGCATGTTGAGTTTCCATGAATCTGTTGTCTATGTATGAGTGTGGAATGATCATATCCAGT